>NW_025814786.1:0-38501 GCF_018902025.1 Drosophila willistoni
TCTTGCAGCCATACAGGATCTCCTCAAAACTGCAATTTTCTCCGTTCCACCAGAATACTGGTTTGTGGTGGCTTCTGAATGGTCTGGATTGGGCCATAACTTGCGTGCTGGCAGCAGCCAACATACTGCAGGCTTCCGTTCGCCATTTCTTGTGCTGTGGTTGCTGTGAGACTTTGCCGGTCAGCATTGAAAGAACGCCTGGGGGTCCAGCGTGTCTTCTTTGAAGGGCATGTCGTAGGGAGGGGGTGCGCTGCGGTTGTCGTCTGTCCGTTTACGGCCTATAGTAACACAGATCGCCTCATGGTCGCTCGCCGTGTAACAATTACCAGTTTCAGGCTGATGTCCTTCGCAAGGCCATGCTTACGTACGTAAGATCTATCACTGATCCCCTTCCAGCTCGATTGAACGTGTTTTGGGTGCCATGGTTCAATAGTTCGACGTCTTAGGAGGCAAAAGCGTCGAGCAAAGCGCGGCCTCGCGCGTTTGTGGAGGAAGCTTCCCATTCCTGGTGCCCATGCGTTGAAGTCTCCCGCGATTATGGTGGGCTGTGTGTCCTTACGTCGGTCGTCAGTTCATCTAGCGCCTTGCAGAAGTCCGTAAGGCACAGACTGGGAGGCAAGTAGAACTGTACAGCCATATCCCTTTGACCTGTGCCCTGATGAAGTGCTCGCCAGCTAGCCTGGAAAGGAGCTGTGAGGGCGGGTTGCCACATGCCCAGAAGGCGGCCTTGCCCGACGTGCTATACGCCCAATTGGGTGAGGTTTTCCTGCCGGAATGGTTCGCTGATTACTGCGGCGTCAGATTTGTCTCTCGCACCCGCTGCTTAAGTAGTTCGTGGCGCCGGCAGTGGTTTAAGTTTAGCTGGGTAAAGCTAAACACTTCGTCTTGGTCGAGACGACTTCATGGGCCCAGCCTGCGTTATTGAGGCACCGCTGGCTGCCTGCTACGTGTTTCGTCGGTGATCCCTCTTGACTCGCATATACAGGCAGTTGAAACCATTTCTGCATTCCTTCGCTTTGTGGTCCTTGGCCGCCGGCATCTTATGGCACAGTTTGTCCTGTCGACGGGGCTGTTGCACGTTGCCGCCATATGTCCAAATTCTAGCACTGTAGCATCTAGACGCCGACGTGCTTACGGTACCCTGCACGAGTATCCAATCTTCAGGTGGGCTGCTTTCAGGATTGTTCTGCTACCGCTCCTGGGACACAGATTGTTGCCCTCTGATTTCCTCCGTGCGCTGGGCGCAGACTCTTAACATCTGCGGGAACAATTTTCAGACTCAGCTGGTCGGAGACGGTCTGAACGATTTCCTCCTTGGTGGTTCGCCATCCATGTCCAGAATCTCCAATCTGGTCAGATTCGATAGTGCCCTTGCTCGACTTGACCTTCAAGCGCGGATCCTATGTCCTCCTTCAGCTGGGTGACATTCTCTGCTCTGGTGCGTTTAGTTCCAGTAGGAGGTCTCCTTTGGCGGTACGTTCACGGAGCGCACGCTTTCGCCCACTGCCTTCAGCTTGGTATCCTGGCTCCTTGTCACCAGCTTCAGCATGTCGCTATATGTCATCCCACTCTTCCGTTGTACCAAAATAGCGGCAGGACGCTTCTTTGGTAGAGTCCGTGTCGGTCGCCTCGTCGACACTGTCTGCATGCAGGCTCTGTTTGTGGCACAATTCCCTCGTTGTAGTGCGACGAAAAAGTTTCTCGCGGCCGTCGATTTTTTCGGCGAAACGTATCCGAAGTGTTGGCGGCGGCGGCGACTGCTCTCTGGCGGGGCATCCTAGGCTGCTGTTGCGGCTTCTCCGTTTGTTGCCCTCTGGTGACGAGGGACACTTTAGTGCACTTGGGGCATGCCGCTACTTTTTTCCGGGGTCGCTATCGCTGCACAGAATGCTACTCACTGCTGCTGCAATTCTTTAAGTCTGTCGACTTTCTCTCTGAGAGCATTCGTAATGGCTCGCTTGCCTCCTCCTTTTCTGGCTTGATGCGTTTGGCTATTTCCTCCAGTAACGCTCCCATTTCTGCAACTCGCTCTTGCCCTTACTTGTTGCAACTTAGATTTTCTTTGGTTGCATCGGCGCCTGCTGGAGGACTCTGGGAAACTTCACGCAGCCTTTTTGGCGTATCGGTCACGCCAAACAACTCATTTACTCCTACTCGCTCATGACCGAACAGAGCCTCTATCGCAAGCTGACTGCATGGACTGTCGGCGCAAACAGACTCAGACCATAGAGCCGGTGCTGAGGCGAGCGCCATTGACTGACGCCGTCCACTTGGCCCCGCATCAAGGCAGCCGATCTCAAGCCCTCAATGGTTGAAGCCAGGTATTTCCCCTTGGGTTTTTTATGAGTTATGCCGCTCCCTGCTCGGCTCCACACAATTCAAATGTCGGTCCGAGTTAATTGAAAATTTAAAAAATTAATTGAATAATTTAAAAAAAATTAATTTAAAAAAATTAATTTAAAAAAATTAATTAAAAAATTAATTTAAAAAAATTAATAAAAAAAATTAATTAAAAAAAAATTAATAAAAAAAAAATTTTTTAAATTTCCACAGGCGGATTTGAACCTGGTGTTTTTCGCCTCCAAGACAGAGTGCTTGTCTCTGACAATTAATCTCTATACAAAAAACAAAAGGTACTCCAATTGAAAAATTCTCACTTTAAGCTCCGCTTTAAAGCTTTCAGCGATTTCGCGGAGTTGGCAGGTGCCAATGTTGGGGCTTTTAAGCCCGGGTTGGCCTGACCAGTGCACAGCTGATACCTGCACCACGAGTCGGCTGTCCAGCTGTGGAAAAAAAAAGGTGGAAGAAAAAGAAAAACAGAGACCAAAAAATATTTGTGTATGTACGTATATATGTAAATATATATACTAGAAGCGATGGCTCAAACAGGAGACACTTCAGTTGGTGTTATCGATGTCGATGATGGTGATAGGGGTGCGACCACGCCACTATACACACACGCGCGCGAGAGCTGCGAGGAGAGCAATTTACGCCCCTCACCCCCCTGGACGGATGACCGCAGCAGCCCCAGCAGGTTTTAAAACGAAATCGCGACCGGGTGCCTGACGATTCGGGATAACCGTGAGTAGGCCTGCGTAGCCAACACCGTCTCACACTGTCCGCTTTACTTTGCAGATAATACACGTCCCGTAGACTAGCAAAAAAACCGGATTGCAACGGAGCGTCGAATCAGCGTCGTTCCTCTAGCTTCGATGTTATATCTGCCAAAACTGTGTGTGTGTGTGTGTGTGTGTGTATGTGGATGACTATGTGGTTTTTGTTCCAATGATTGCAATTGTGATTGTTCAATAAGTAAGCAATATTAAATAAATATACATATACTCCATACGTTATTGTACGTTTTAAGTGCATTATCAAGTGGATGGCAATATTGCAGATTCTTTTTTATATTTTCTGATTTACCATAAATTTGCGGCCATTTAAGCCACTTCTAATAAACCAACTAGAGTTTATTTATATATGTTGGTGTTTAGATTATATAAAATAAGCTAACATTAAGCCAATTATAATATAGAACGAATGGAAATGTATGTCAATGTTAAGTATGTAACCCGATCAGAGATATCGATGGCTTATCAGTCATAAGTAGATCTGATATGGTCAGCAGTAAACAATAAAGACCTAGTTAATCAATAAAAACGTACTTTGCTGACCTAACACTATGCATTGGTGAGCTCGCTATTTTGTACTATAAAAGAAATGCATTATTCTTAGTAAGATCAGATACCAATTGTAGCTACATCGGGTGTGCATCGCTGTGTCTTTGGCCCCCATCTCTACCTTTGTAATCTCACTCCGAGGTCCACCAATTTATGTGTTGGTTGCGACAACCTTTAGTCACTGGTTTATGTGCTAGTGCCTATATATATATATAAATAAATAAACATTTAATAACTTCAAGAAACACTAACGTCTTTCATTGAACATTTTGGTGGCCCCGACATTGGCGGCTCCAAGTTAAAAGAATAACAGACTTGGTGAAACCGTCATCAAGCGAGAACATTTGGTCAACTCAGGCGACCAATCTCTCAACAAAAAGGAACTGGTCAACTAGGCGACTACTTTCTTTGCACATCAATCTGGGGTCCCAACTAAAAACATCGCAATTGATTAACTTGGCAATCATTGCGTAGCCACCTTGGCGAATAAAAAAGATTCATTGGAAAACTAGGAGTTGGTTTTCCGCAACGGGGTAGCAGTGCATACCCATTGAATAAAAGTTGATCAACTAGGCGATCACTTTATAAAAAACATTTAACAACGATTTGTGTCAACGAGGCGACCAAATCATAAAAAGTTATTTTTATATAAAAATAAAGTTTGATCAACTCAACTCTGTTGCATTCCCTGGCGTCAGCAATATCTGACCTAGTTAACTCGGTCAGTAACCCAGGTAGTACGCACGAGTATAGATTTTGGCATTGATCAGCAATTTTTTAAACAAAGAAAAGAAACTCAAAAAAATTGGTTTCACTGTCGTGGCAGTTATCAGTGTAAAAGAATAGGTATATTGGAAATAAAAATAAAACTATTGTTAAAACACTAATCAAAAGGCAACTTCGATTTATTTCTTATTCTTATTTGTGCTACACTTGACCAATTTTAGGAACGAGTCGGAGCGTTCCCTGTCTTTGACAAAATAAATAAACTCCCATCGGGTCAAGTACTAGTACAGATAAGCAATTACATAAGAATATAAAAGAACATGGAGGAGTTTTATAAACAGCAGACAGAACGAGGAGAGGCAATCCAGGCCTTTATTCGGAATACCAAAAAAGATTCTTTCGCCAGGAAAACGAAGTCATCTTATTTCGAGGAGAAACTTGAGCTCCTGGAATACATGTGGGAGAACTTCGAGAAAAGTCATCAGGAGTTGATGGACAAATTAAATAACGTGCCAACTGAAGATGACTACTTTGTAACGGAGTATTTCAGCAAAATGAAGACGGTTGTATCTAATATAGTGGAAGATTGGAAGGACCATTTGGCAAAAATAAAGATAGAGAGACAAGCTCGCCAACGAGAGGAAGAGCGAGTCATGATCAAACCACTGGTTCGTAAGCAAAGTGCTCTGCTGGAGTCATTGTCCTGGACATTAAGACAAATTGTGCCTGAAGATAAAATGACTTACAAATCGGTAGTCGACAAATTATGGATGCAAATTGAAGAAATCCATTATGAGATTCATCGGCTAGCTGAAAATCCAGCCGAAGCCGGATACAATATAGCTACGTTTGTGGCCGCAGAAAATACAATGCTGAAATTCTGTGTGGCACCAGCAGAAAATGTAGTGATACAATCACCACCTGTATTGCAATCGATACAATCATTGCAACTACCCAAAATTCCCATTCCAAAATTTTATGGGGATTATCTGAAATGGCAACAATTTCATGACATCTATAAAAAGGGTGTTCATGAGTCAAATGTATCCACGATAGAGAAAATGTGGTACTTAAAATCAAACCTTTCTGGAGAAGCAGAGAGATTGATACGGCACCTGGAATTAACAGAAGCCAATTACAACACTGCTTGGTCAGTGTTGCAGGAACGTTTTAATAACAAACGAGTTCTAGTAACAGCCATCCTGGCAAAGCTGTTTGATCACCCAAATGTGGGAAATGACGCAGCTTCTATAAAGAATTTGCATGATAACATTTTTGAATCATTGCAAGCCTTAAAAAATGTAGGCGTCAATATGGAATCGTCAGATGCTGTCATAATGTTTCATATGACAAGAAAATTGGATAGATTCAACCACGCACTATATGAGCAATCTCTTTCCAACACAAGGGATCTGCAGGAAGTAAAGGACTTCCTATCCTTCTTGGAACAGCGCTTCCTAATATTAGAGGCGATTGGGAAACTAAGAAACGAAAATCGCAGCATTGAAAAACCAAGTCCAAGGAAGACATGCGCAATAGCATCTGGGACAAACAGTACCCTGTGTGCTTTCTGCGAAAGAGCAAAGCACAAACTCTTCCAATGTGAAAAGTTCAAAATCAAATCCGCAGCAGAGCGGCTTAATTGGGTGCAGAAACACAAATTGTGTGTCAATTGCTTCAAGCCGGACCATATGGCAAAATATTGCTCTTGGAGGGGATGCTTTAAATGCGATAAAAAACATAACACAATGTTGCATTTAGAAACAGGCAACCAACATCTGCTACATCTGCTTCTGCAGCTTCTGCGTATGGAATTGGCAGAAAATACACCCTGTTGGCAACGGCCAAGGTAGTGGTAAAAGGGATCAATGAAAGGAAAGGAGAATTTCGAGCACTCCTGGATAGCGGCTCTCAAGTAAATCTCGTCTCAGAGAGACTGGTATAGAAGTTATCGTTAAAAATTAGCGAGACTCATGTGCATATAAATGGAGTGGGTGGTCAACCACAGATAAGCAAGGCACGAGTAAGCTTGGTTGTAAGGTCAAGATACAACAAGTTCGCAATGCTAGTTGAGGCATTTGTATTGCCACACATAATAGGTGACCAACCCACAGAACAAAATACGCAGAAAGTCACATTACCAGACAACATTCAATTAGCGGACCCAACATTTGATAAACCCGGAAAAATTGATATGCTGTTGGGAGCTGATGATCACTATGCTATGCTGCTACCAGAAAGGAGACGGGGCAATCGAAACCGTCCAACATTACAAAACTCAGAGTTTGGATGGATTGTTGCTGGCAGAATTAACATGTCAACGTCAGCTTCAATCACATGTATGGTAGGCATGACGAATCCAGAGGAATCACTGGAAAGATAAAGGTACAGGAGTCCGGAGGAAGAGTATTGTGAAAAATTCTTCCTCGATAACCTACACACGGCGGCGGACAATCGACTAATTGTAAAGCTTCCATTTGCTGAAGAGGCGTCATCTCTTAGAGAATCTCGGGAAGTAGCCATAAGAAGATTCATATCGTTAGAGAGGCGAATGAACCCTGACATAAAAAAGGAGTATGTAAAATTTATGTCAGAATATGAACAGCTTGGACATATGAAGCAAGTAATGGTAGAACCATTACTTTATACCGCATCATTGTGTACTAAAACCAGAAAGTACCACCACCAAGCTAAGAGTGACATTTTATATCCTGGACCAGTTGTACAGAGTCAACTCTTCTCAATTCTTCTGCGGTTCAGGACACACAAATATGTGTTCACGGCAGATATTAAAAAAATGTATCGCCAAGTTTGGATAAACCCTGCCGATCAATTCAATCAGATGATTGTGTGGAGAGAGGATCCAAGTCAAGAACTAAAGTTTTATCGTTTAAAAACGGTAACTTATGGAACCACGTCAGCCCCATATTTAGCGACGAAGTGTCTGGAATATTTGGCACTGAAAAACATTGAAAAATTGTCGTCTGGAGCATCAGCATTAAAAAATGACTTTTATGTTGATGATTGTCTCACAGGAGCAGACAGTTTACCAGAAGCCCCGCAAATAAGACAAGAGCTTCTAGAAATCTTGAAACCTAAGGGTTTCAACTTACGAAAATGGTGTTCAAATAGCAGTCAACTTCTAAAGGAAGTTCCAAAGGAAGATACGATTGCTGACATCAATCTCGGTGACACACTGGAACAAACAAGTGTCAAAACATTGGGAATCATATGGGCACCCAAAGAAGACCAATTATGTGGAAAGGCTCAAAGACATACAAAAGGAATAACTAGACGAGTGGTGCTATCCGAAGTCGGTCAAATCTTTGATCCTCTAGGACTGTTCGCACCGGTAGTGGTAAGAGCGAAAATGTTTCTTCAACATGTTGCTACCGAACGAATTGAGATGGATGGTGACCTACCGCCGTATTTGGAGAAGCAATGGGAAGCTTACCGAGAGGATGTACAGGCACTAAACCACCTGAAAATTCCAAGGCATATTTTTGATGGCGAGGTCCCACTACAAAGGAATTGCATACATTTGTTGATGCATCAGAAAAGGCGTATGGTGCGGCAGTTTATGTCCGATCAACCTATAAAAATGGCCAAATTTCGGTCAGATTGTTGTGCGCCAAGTCGAGAGTGGCTCCCCTGGAAAAACAGACACTGCCCCGGCTGGAACTATGTGCAGCTGTACTTGGAGCTGAACTCACGGATAGAGTTCGACAGGATCTCCAATTCGGATCAGAAAGTGTGGAATCATTCCTCTGGTCAGACTCAACAGTAGTACTCTCGTGGATTAATTCACGGGCATCACATTTCCACACGTTTGTGGCTAATCGGTTGACAAAAATACAAGCAGTATCACATCCAAGGCAATGGCGACATGTGTCATCAGCGATCAACGCAGCTGATGTTCTGTCTCGAGGCATATCAGCAGTTCAACTTAGCACACATACATTATGGTTGTATGGACCACTATTTCTGCATGGACCACAACGTGGCTGGCCAGCACCATTTAAGCCAACAGAGCACACGGATACCGCTGAGAAGAAAACCAAGGTATTCAGCATGGTGATTGCCACGGCAAACAACAAGAGTGAATGGATATATACAGTAAATCACAGAAATTCGTTTTACCGGCTACAGCGAATAGTGGCGTATGTGCTACGGTTTTGTCACAAGCAGAACAGGAAACCAACGGCTCAGTTAGAGTTGGAAGAGTTGGACCAAGCACGGAGAGTGATCATTAAGCAAATTCAAGAAATACGGAGATTCAATCATACGAGTAGCAACTAGGCTACAACAAGCACCAGTATCAACGGAAACAAGGAATCCATATCTCTTGCCGTATAATGATCCGGTGGTAAAAATGATGCTACGGAAACTTCATGAAGAGAATCTTCATTGTGGACATGAGGCACTACGCGGAATAGCTCGGCAACAGTACCACATCATTAAGGTGAAACCGATGGTCCGGAATGTGATCCAGGGCTGCGTAGTATGCACCAAGTACCGGCCTCAGTTCTTTAAACAAGTCATGGGCGACTTACCTGAGCATCGGGTATCTCAGAATAGACCCTTTCTCAATGCCGGAGTAGACTATTGTGGACCATTCTGGATCCACCATAAGGTTCGAGGAAAACGTCCCGACAAAGCCTACATTGCAGTATTTGTATGCTTTGCAACCAAGGCAGTACACTTGGAGTTGGTCGGAGACCTGTCCACCTCCTCATTTGTGGGCGCGCTTCAGCGCTTTATTGGGCGCAGAGGAAGATGCCAGACATTATACTGCGATAATGCAACAAACTTTGTTGGAGCAAACAACCAACTTAAGGAACTGACCGATACAATACACTCAGAAACGGCAGCAGGTAGTATCAAGGAATTTTGCAATCAAAAAGGAGTGCAATTTAAGTTCATACCACCACGGTCTCCACATTTCGGAGGAGTATGGGAAGCTGCGGTAAAGTCCGCTAAGCATTTACTGTTGAAAAACGTATCGACAGCAAACTTAACGTTCGAACAACTGTCTACCATCATTGTCAATGTTGAAGCAGTGCTGAACTCTCGTCCGTTAACGCCAAACTCAGACGATCCCAACGACTTAACAGCTCTAACCCCAGGCCACCTATTGATCGGAGAACCATTAGTAGCCCAACCAGATGCAGAGCCAATAACACAGCGATCGATTCCAGAGCAATGGGAATTAGTGCAACGGCTTAAGCATACATTCTGGACACAATGGTCTCAAGAGTACCTACAAGAATTGCAGGGCACATCCAAGTGGAAAAAACCATATAACAATGTCAAAGAAGGCATGATGGTAATTCTAAAGGAAGATAATGTGCCAATTTTGCAGTGGCCAATTGGACGAATTGTTAAATTATATCCAGGCCTGGATGGATACGTCCGCGTGGTAGACGTTAAAACAGCCAGAGGCACCTACAAGCGGGCTATCCATAAATTGGCCCCCTTGCTTAGAGAGACGGCGACAAAACGTAAAATCGAGGCAGATGACACAGAATCGAATTCCCAAAAAGACCCTGGTATCGAGGACAACGCAGAACCAAAAACAAAAAGACGCTTATCGATCGGTCTGCCACCGTTGGCAATGACGATCTGCCTAATGCTGTTATTATTGCCTATAGCATTTGCTCAAAGAACTAATATAACTCGATTCAACCCCAAACCAGGCATATACTATGAAAGTATTGGCACAGGAAGGATGGCAACGTCTGACTGGACTATTGTGGCATTTTACGATCTCGAACCATATTGGGCCGACCTGAAGACATTTTCAGACGGAGTAGTAAAGGTTGGAGAAATATGCGTGTTAATGAAGGTTCCAGAGGCATGCACCGCAATGCAGAGGCACTTCGAGCATGTCAACTCAGAGCTACGGACAGGAAATGATCTCCTTCACATAGAACGCCAACGACGATCGCCTTTAGATATAATTGGGAACATTGCGAACGGCTTATTTGGTGTGCTGGACTCAAAGTATGCAACAGAGATGTCAGGCACCATACGAAAGGTTAAATCAAATGAAGATTACTTATTGAACTTGCTGCAAAATCAGACATCTGTAATTGATTCAACGATAAATATCATTAAGCGAGATGAACCCACAATTGAAAATCAGATGAAACTAATGGAACAACAAATGAACGACATGACCAAGGTCCAGGACAATGCGGTAAAGGCATTGCAATGGTATATCACGCTAACTACTCAGATGACAGTTATTGCAGGGAATTTGCAACGAATTCAAACCGAAATTTCCCGAGTATTTACAGATGCCCATCATAGCAAAAAAGCCCGTTACAACTATCACCAGGCCAGCTTCGGGAACATCTGAAACAACTGAAGAGACATCTTCCGTTTGGTTTGGATTTGCCAGTTCCAGATAACGACGTCTTGCAATTATATGGCTTAATGAAGGCACACGGCACAATCGCAAACAATCATGTGATATTTAAGGTACATTTCCATTAGTGGCAACGCAGGCAGTGCAACTGTATAACGTGGTACCCATTCCAGCAATTGGAACTCATGGGATTGTAATCATGAACATTAAAATTCCCATCATTGCTGTCAACAAGGAACAGAAACAATACATTGGGCTCTCAAGAGCCGATTTGGAACAATGCCATCAGCTCAACAACGAGCAATATATTTGTTTTGATAAACAAACGACGTTTTCGGCTAATAGCAACTGTGAATTCCAGCTATTCAAAAACACAAAATCATCAACTTGCCAAATACAACACACAAACAGATCATTCGTGTGGTACGACATGTATCACAAAAATCAGTTGATTTTTGCCACCACTAGACCAATTGAACTCGCAGTGACCTGTGACGATAATATACAAGATGTCACTATTAAGAAGACTGGATTGTTAACTCTAGACCCGACGTGTACAGCTAGGAGTTCTGCTATACGAATAACAGGTCACCGTATAACTACGACAGACACAATGAAATTGTCATATGTCCGATTTGGCAACTTCAGCATTGGCCCAACAAAAGTAGCGCCAACAACAACACAATTCACAAAGATGCAGCTAAGCTACGACGAACTAAGCAACATTCAAGGAAAACTGGAAACTAAGCAAAACTTGAAATTGCCAGAAGACCCCAGCCAGCCGGCTCACCATGTTATAGTCTCCTACGTAGCGCTAACAATACCATTGGTTCTTGTGATGGTATATGGAATAAAAAGATGCTCACAACCCCCAAGACACAATGGTCCAGAGCAGACAACCGTGAGGATCGTCAATCCCATACCGACTCCTGCTGCAGTAACCCAGCCCCCAGCAATTTTGCGGTCAACGTTGGATAACGTTGAACAGGTGTTCAACGGCCGGGAGTATGTTGGTGTTTAGATTATATAAAATAAGCTAACATTAAGCCAATTATAATATAGATCGAATGGAAATGTATGTCAATGTTAAGTATGTAACCCGATCATAGATATCGATGGCTCATCAGTCATAAGTAGATCTGATATGGTCAGCAGTAAACAATAAAGACCTAGTTAATCAATAAAAACGTACTTTGCTGACCTAACACTATGCACTGGTGAGCTCGCTATTTTGTACTATAAAAGAAATGCATTATTCTTAGTAAGATCAGATACCAATTGTAGCTACATCGGGTATGCATCGCTGTGTCTTTGGCCCCCATCTCTACCTTTGTAATCTCACTCCGAGGTCCACCCAATTTATGTGTTGGTTGCGACAACCTTTAGTCACTGGTTTATGTGCTAGTGCCTATATATATATAAATAAATAAACATTTAATAACTTCAAGAAACACTAACGTCTTTCATTGAACAATATATTCATATTCACCTCTATTGTTTGGATATTCTTGTGGTCTAAGTCCCTAGCAATATTTTATTGAATACTCTTAACTGCTTTTATTTGTCAGTTTAAAAAAAAAATGAAGCCTTAAACTGAAGCCTTGTAATGAATCGAATAATGCCAATTATGTAATCAATATCTACAACGACCACATGGTAAGGCTAAGGGTAAGGCTAAGCTAAGGCGATTTTCCCAACACAAAGGAATAGCAATTAAAGTACAAAACATATTCTACAATTAAACAAAGATTCATAATAATATATATGTTAAGTTGAGTTGTTTTAAGTAAATTATCTCAATCGAAGAAATACCCATGACCTGAGTAACAAAAAAATGATGGCAGAGATGTCTATAAGTATAACCAGAGGGCCGCGGCTAACTTCGACCGCGTCAAAGATTGTATACCCTTGCAACTTATTTGGTAACTTTTTCCTTACCTATAGCCATTAAAGTGGAAAAACGTTTAAGCTAAAAGGGCTAATTGTCCGAAAGAACGGCCTACAATCTTAGCATTGGAAATAACGAAGATATTGATCCAAGTCACTGTTTTCCACCGATCGTTCCTATGGGAGTTATATGATATAGCTACCTGATCCTTATCAAATTTGGCACAGTCATAACATAAAAGTAACGAAGTTATTGACAAAAGTCACTGTTTTCGAAAGATCGTTCCTATGGGAGCTATATGATATAGTCACTCGATTTTGATAAATTTTTCATAGTCGTTTATATGTGTAATTAACTTAAAAATATTAAATTTCATGATAATAGCTCAGAAAATAACGAAGTTATTAAGGAAAGTCACTGTTCGTGACTTTGCCATTTGTATGGGAGCTATATGATATAGTGATCCGATCCGGTTGAATCCGAGATATACAACGCCTGCAGTATATACAAGCCTACAAGCCTTTCGGTCTAGGAGGAGTTTGCGTTGATGCAGACGGACGGACGGACGGACGGACATGGCGATTTGAACTCGTCTCATCGTGCTGATCAAGAATATATATACTTTATATGGTCGGAAATGCTTCCTTCTATGCGTTGCACACTTTTGACCAAAATTAATATACCCTTTTTGCAAGGGTATAAAAAAATTAATATATATGTATACATAACTATATTCGAAATTTAGAAGAAAACTGCCGATTATATAAAACTAAATTAAAATAACGTCAATTAGCTTAGATATACCCATTCAGAAAATAAAACAGGATTCAGCCGTTGGGTTATATTCAATAATCTCTTAGCTTTTCAACTATTTTAAAGAAAATTCTTAATAATTCACTTATTAAAATTGCATATTGTCACTTATCGAAGTCGGTCGTGTTTTTTTGCGCTCTCGCTTAATTTTTGTCTTTCATTCTTTCGTGAAGCAAATTTATAATATTCAATTTAAATTCATTGCCTTACTAATTCTTAATAAATCGCTATACTTATCGCGAAGTTTGCGTTAAATTTACAAACATTTATATAAATTTATTATCAAAACTTTAACAAACGCAAATATAATTTTGTTGTTGCGCTGCTTAGTTTTTGATTTCGTTCTATTTTTTTGCTCCACCCGCGCTCTGAATTTACAGTTCATAGTTTGTTTTTGTTTGTGTGGTGTTGGTGCTCTCTATTCTTTTGTTTCTCGTTTGATCGCGTTCGCGGCCGTTAACTTCGCGCTAGTGACAAGTTGTTGTTGTTGTGTGTTTTATTACAGATAAGTACAAATATTCTCTCTTTTTGTTTTCTCTTTCTAATTTGCATATTGCAGTTAGCTTTTGCCTTGCTTTGTATACGTCTCTCTTAACATATACATTTTTCCCATTTTATTTACATATTGATTTATAATTTGTTTTTGTATAAATCAATTATTTAATAATGTCTGTCTGTCTCCAAGAGGAGCTTTGGCGATGGAGGTTCAATTCAGAAGTTCTAAACTTTTGATTGAATCTCCGACGCGAAAGAGGGCCAGGTTTCAGGGAGCGTCCCTCAGTCCGTCGGCACATTCGTCTCTACCAGTTCCGGCTTTCAACATTGACCCTATGTCACAAATGCACAGCAGCTGATATCGTTTAGGAGTCCGGCTTTGGCAGGTGTGGAGTCTCTTCCCATTTCCCCTGGAGACAGTATCCCACCTACTAACACGATATCGGTTGTAGTTTCCGAACCGTCCGGGAAAACATCCGTTTCCAGGAATATTGCCAATAAAGTAGTTACAAGAGGAGCTAGTAAAGTGCTGGCTGCTTCAGCTGCTGCTGCGTCTGCTGTAGCCGCTACTGCTGTACCTAGTATTCCTAGTTCCCTTGTTGTAGTTCCACCCAAAAAGCAAATTTTTATTTCGAGGCTTGATCCCAATACTACTTCTGAAGAAGTCATAGCTACATCCAGGGCAAAGTTCAAGCACCAAACATTGCTGTGGAAAAGTTCCGTTTTTCATATACTCGGGACATTTCATCCTTTAAAATAGGTGTCTCCCCAGATCTTTTTGGCCAAATATGTCATAGAGATTTTTGGCCGGAACACCTTGTTGTAAAAGAGTATACATGAAATAGGCGAAGGCAAGGTTTGACTTGAAGTGATTTATTGGGGCCGCAAGCCCGGTATTTATAGGAGAACGTTTACATTGGTCTTATGGCTAGTGTCCTTAACGGTACTTAAAGCTAGACATTATGCTTAAGTTCTAATTACTTATAATCTATCCCTAAAAGTATGTGCCCTAATCTTATCCCTAAAAGTATACTACACCTCCTTTTTTTAAAAGTAAAATTTATATTTTTCTAACATCCTTTTTATGTTATTTTTATTCTATCTAAATGTACTGTTTGCTTTTTGTTTTTATCATCCGCTATTACTATATTATTGTTAGGACCTATGCTCTGTATTGTATATTTGCCTGTGTATTTGTTATCTAATTTATGTCCTGTATCATTTTTTAAAAGTATTTCTTGTCCTTCAGTTAGCGATACTTTTTTTGTGTTTTTATCATATGTTTCTTTTTGTAATGCTTTAAATTTTTCGATAAGCAGTTTCGCTCTATTTTGTGCTATTTGTAATTTAAATTTTATTTCTTTATTGAAATCATCAATGTTGTAAATGGGTTCTACCGTTTCAGACGAGAATGGGATAGTTTTAGGATGTTTTGCAAAGACTAGTTCAAAAGGTGCATAACCATGTACCGTGGATGGAGTGGTGTTAAAGCAATATGTGAAGTATGCTAGATATTCATCCCAATCGTCTTTTTTTATGGATATATATGACCTGATGTATTCATTGAAAGTTCTATGGCTTCTTTCTACTGTTCCAAGAGTTTGATGATGGTGCGCCGTGGAATTAATTTTAGTTATGTTAAAATTTTTGCAAAGTTCTATTAGTATTGAATTCATATATTCTGTTCCCATGTCTGTTAGAATTGTTTTCACTGAACCGTAAATTAAAATGAATTTTTCGAATATTGCCTTTGCAACCGCTTTTGCACTTTTGTTTGGTATTGGTATTGATATGAGATATTTGGACAGATCGCAGATAATAGTAACTGCGTATTCATTACCGTTCATTGTTTTTGGTAATGGTCCAATTGTATCTATTATTATTGTGTCAAAAGTGGTTGCAGGGGTTGGTGTTATGACCAATGGGGAGTGGTTGTGTCTGGTTACTTTGGCTAGTTTGCACTTTTCGCAATTTTTGATGTATGTTGCAACATCCCGAGACATATTTTTCCAAAAGAAATCTCTTTTTATTTTTCCTAGTGTTCTGTTTACCCCGCAGTGACCTCCCTCTATTGGGTCATTATGATATTTATTTAATGTATTTCTTATTTCTTCTTTATTTGTTATAACTTTTACTTGGGGTAGAACTGCTATTTCTAAATGTTTTAATGTGTCTTTTCCTTTTTGTTTTAGTTCATTAGGTGTAAGTGACCTTAATAGTTTTTCTGACATGTCTATCTTCAGTTTATAGATTTTTTGAGCACCGGCTTCTTTTTCAAGCCTTGGAAGGAATCGATCTAGATCTATTCTTCCACTAATGATCAAATCGCCTATGTTGAAGGAGAGTAATTTTTCTTTATTTTTGGTAATAAAACATTTGCACTTTTTGAATTTAATTTGCGCGTATTTTTTGGCTTCGCTAGGATTTATTATTTCATATATTCTTGGTGTTTCTATTCTGCTATTGTTAATTTTGTTTTCCTTATGTACTAATTTTTTTGTTTCTGATCTTGTTGCTACTTTAAGTATTTTATTAGTTTCTATGTTTTTTATATTTTCAAATTCAATTCTGGAGAGAGCATCCGCTGCGAAATTTTCTTGTCCCCTGATGTATTCTATAGTAAAATCGAACTCTTCTAAATCTAGCCTTATTCTAGTAAGCTTTGACGATGGGTTTTTTAGAGAAAATAGGTATGTTAATGGCTGATGGTCAGTTCTGATTAGGAATTTTTTCCCGTATATGTATGGTTTGAAATATTGAATTGCCCAATGTATTGCTGTTAATTCTTGCTCTATTGTTGACTTATTGCTTTCGCCTTTTGTAAATGCTTTAGATGCATATGATATGGGTAATTGGAGTCCATCAAATTCTTGGCTGAGGACGGCTCCACATGCGATCTTGCTTGCATCAGTTGTGATACAGAATTTTTTATTAAAATCTGGATATTGAAGTATTTGTGGGCTTAATAATTGGTTTTTTAAGTATTCAAAAGCTGCTTGACAGTTTGCATCCCAGATAAATTCTACATTTTTCCTAGATAATCTATTGATAAATTGTGCATGGTATGCAAAGTTTGGAATGAATCTACGGTAGTAATTACAGAATGCTACAAATCTTTTGGCTTCGTCGCCATTTTTGGGAGTCGGGTAATCTTGAATCGTTTTGAACTTGCTTTCGTCTGGTAAAATTCCTTTATTTGTGCATTTGTGTCCTAGAAAAGTAACTTCATGTCTGAACAAGGAGCATTTGTCTGGGTGCAATTTTAGGTTATATTTTCGGCAAGTTTCAAAAACATCCCTTAAGTTTCTGATCATGTGACTTTCAGAGCAACCAATTACAATTAGATCATCCATATAAAGGAATGTTTGGGATGGTGATAGACCCGTGAATGCAAGGGACATCATTCTTTGAAACGAGTTTGGTGCAATTTTTAATCCGTATGGTAATCGCTTGAATCTGAATGAGCCCTTATCTGTGGAAAATGATGTTATGTCCCGAGATTTTTCTTCTAATTCTACTTGATGAAATCCTGACATTAAGTCTAAACAAGAGAAGTATTTAGCGCGTCCTAGCTGGTCAAGGATATCGTCCATTCAGGGTAGTGGGAATGTATCCGCTACTAGTTGTTTGTTAATTTTTCTATAGTCAACTACCAATCTCCACCGTTTTTCTTTACTGCCAGGTAGCGCTTTTTTAGGAACCAATAAAATCGGACTATTGAACTCAGACATTGATGGTTCAATAATATCATCATTGATCAATTTGTCCACTTGTTTATTGATTTCGGTTTTTTGACTGTGTGCTATCCTGTAGTTTTTGGTGTAGACTGGTGTTGTGTCTTTGAGTCTTAATTTTTGTTTATAGAAATTGTTGGACGATATTTGTTCAGATTCTATTGCGAATACATCATTAAATTCTGAGCATAATTTATGTAGAGGTTCTTTTACGAAATCGGGAAAATGGGGTGCTAGTTTGTTCATTATTGTGGATTTTTGTTTTGAATCATGTTGTTTGTCTATTTTTAAGATTTCATAATCGGACAGTTTTTCATTTAATAGGTTTATATTTGCAATTTGCACGTCTGTGTTGTTAGTATTTAATATGCGGACATATGGGTTAGTCTTGGAAGCAATAGTGTTTGCGACGAATACCCCCGGGTGTAATTCTTGATTAGGGATAAAGATGTTATTGTCGTTTGAGGATATTGTAATGCGTACAATTTTTTCTGTTCTAGATGGGATATGGAATACATGTGTGTTTTGACTGATCCCTATATTGATTATAATTTTATATCTTGATTTATATGGATCTATTATCAATTTGTTGGTGGAATAATTGAGTGTGCAATTGAATTTTTTTATAAAGTCAAGCCCCAAGATTCCGTCACATGGGATGGGGAAATCATTTTCTATTACTTGGAAGGTGTGTACCGTTGAGAGGTTGCTGACCTTTAGTTTGGTTTCGCCTATTGTAAATAGGACGTCTTTGCCTATTCCACTAAGTTTTGTCCGTTTTTGTATGTTAACTGTATTGTCTTTTCTTAATATTTCTTGTTTTATTAGTGATACATCAGCTCCTGTGTCTAATAGTAATTTTATTGTCCCTACATCGTCAAAGTTTAAAGTTATGTAGCTATTAAGGTTGCAATTTAAATTATATATTTTATTTGTTCGATTTTTTACACCAGAGGACTTTCGGAGTTTTCCGAATTTTCTTTTATATTTGTAAATCTAACATTATTATTTTGTTGTGTTTTAGGAGGATAATTAGTTTTGGTATATCTATTGTTATAATTTCTTCGATTATAATTATTACTATAGTTATTGTAATTCCTAGTATTGTTATAGTTAGTATTATCATTTGGGTTTCTATTTTGGTAATTATTATTATAATTTCTATTATTATTGTACGAGTTCTTATTTGTGTAATTGTTTCTTTTAGTATAAAACACGCTGTGATCTTGTTCTATATTTGTAGATGTATTTACAAATTTAGCTATAACATCATTCATTTCAGTAAAATTGCCTGCTTCTATTATTGTTCTGACCTTTTCGTTATCGCAGTTCTTTATGATTGATTTCACTGCTGTTTGAGTGGCATATTTCTTTGCTGTTTCAGGGTTTACGTTGTCTGTTATGAATGCGCGTTTCAATGATTTAGTAAGATTTTCTATTTCTGACATAAATGAATTTGCGTTCTTGCCATTTTGTTTTAAATTCATTAATCTTGCCTCTGCTACCTGAACTGTTTCACCCTTAATTTCTTTCTTTAATGTTTGGATTATACCAATTATAGTGTTTTCATTAGTAACTAGTAATCTAACGTCCCCTTTTAGTTTTGTTTTTATGACTTTAATAGCTGTTTCTTCATGTTCTGCTTTTATTTCGTTGATTAATTCCAGTGAATCTATGAAACTTTGAATTGTTTCTACTCCACCATCATACTCTTGAATCAGCTTAGAGGCTGTATTAAGAAATTCAATCTTTGTTTGCACCATCTTTGGTTTTGTATTATCTTGAATGTTTTCTGGGTTATCTTTTACACCTGATGTATCTTGAATGTCTCCTGGGTTATCTTTTACAGCTGGTTCTTCTGTGTCTTTTGCTATTAGAGGTTCAAAAGTTGCTTCTAGATTCGAATCTACCGGTATTGTGAATTTTATATTATGTTTTGTTGCTATACTTATTAGTTGTTTATTTAAACTATATATTAGCTCAGTAAAGCTTTTACTGCTAGATTCATTGCATATGTCTGTACTGCTACTCTTTATTCTATTATAACTGTCGAAGATAGTTTCAAGGTGCTTGTTTATGGTTTGAGGGTGTATATAAATTGTTTTATTTAGGCACTTGTATGCTTTCTGAAATTTTTCTTTCAATATTTCTATGTTCTGGTCCATTGAAATTACGTTAAAATAATTTTGTTCTTTTAATTATTTCATTTTCTGATTCTCCTATATTTTTTTTTGTTATTGTTTTTTTTTTTCAAATTGTTTATAATTCTATTTTCTAATATTTAATTATTTCCAAAAAAAATTTTGTAATTTTTCTTATAGGGTATTTAGACTTCGTTATTGGGCAGTTTTGATATTGTGGAGCTTGCTGCGATCAGAAAGCTTTATGTGTGCTTGCAAGCTTTGTGAAATTTTCTTGAGCTTTTTTTTTTTAGAAGTTCGCTTTGATCGTGGCGAGCTTTACAACTGTGCTTATGTTGTTTGTGCAATTTTGAGTGCACATGGTTGACATGTGCTCTTTGTTAGGGTATGTTGGGGTATATACGGCTGATTGGAATTTTATATTTAATTGTATAAATATATGTTTTTTTTTTTCTTTTTGTGTATTTTTCAATTATGCATATGTATGTATATTCATATATGTGTATATATGTATTTTTTCCTTGCTTTCTTCTTTTTTTTTTCCTAGGGTATTTTTGGCAATAATAGACTTATTCAAAAAAAAATTTTTCGGACAATATATTATTATTTTTTTTTCATTTTATTTTTTCTCTATTTTGTTAGTAATTATTTAATTAATTAATTATTTATAGTGGCAGCGCAAAAATCGCCTCTTGCCACAAAGGTGCCTTCATATAGCACACTTTTTTGTTTTTTGTTAAAGTTTTTATGTTGTTTCTGCATCTGCTGCTGTTGCTGGTTGCTGCATCTGACTCTGTGACTGTTGTTGTCTCGCCTGTTTGGTCCTCTGGTGCACCTTTTCCAGCTCGTCTACTTTATTCCACAGCTTGCATGCTTCCGCCCAGGGTGGTGGCGGATCGTTGTTGATTTGGGCCAGTAGGGCCGCACGTTGCTTCCTAAAGCGGACCAGGTGGCCGCCTCGGCGCTTTGGCCTTAGGACAAGGGGATTGCCGTCAGCGCGTCCTCCTCTCGCCTCCTTCTTGCCAGCTCCGCTCGTACTGCAGGTTGCCTGGCTCGGTATTCCTCAATAGTCAGCGGCCGTGGTCCGTCCAGCGGGCAGTCCTCCAACGCCTTTTGTAGCGCTTCGTTGTCCTTTGGCATTGATACTTCAGCTAATCCTTTTTGCGTTTTTTTTTTTTTTTACTTTTGCCTTTTTTGTATGGCAAGGATTTATTTTATTTTGCCTTTATTTTATTTGTTGCCGATAGTAGGCAGGATCGCCATGAAATAGGCGAAGGCAAGGTTTGACTTGAAGTGATTTATTGGGGCCGCAAGCCCGGTATTTATAGGAGAACGTTTACATTGGTCTTATGGCTAGTGTCCTTAACGGTACTTAAAGCTAGACATTATGCTTAAGTTCTAATTACTTATAATCTATCCCTAAAAGTATGTGCCCTAATCTTATCCCTAAAAGTATACTACATACAATAAAAAAGAAGAATCGGCCTCCGATTAGCTTGCTACCTGCCTCTGTGAATAACGTTCCTTCCGGCTCGTCTGCACCTGTTGGCGAGTCAAAAAACTAATTTCGTCCCTAACTCTGGCCTATCAGAACGTACGGGGACTAGAGACTAAACTGTCTAAACTCTATGCAGATAGTCTAGCTTTTGACTTTCATATTCTTGCCTTTACTGAGACTTGGCTGAAGCCTGATATTGCCGATGCTTCAATTTTCCCCTCAAAATATTTAATTTATAGACATGATCGGACTATCCGTAATGGTGGTGGCGTTTTGATTGCTGTTGACTCGGCGTTCTCGTCCGAAATTGTCCAGTCGTCCAATCAGGAGATTGAATTTGTTTGTGTTAAAATTTCGATTAATTCTTTTTCTGCCTTTATTACTTGTTCGTATATTCCACTACAGTCCGACTTGGCAGTATACACTCACCATTTGGAAGCTATTCAACTTATTTCCACATATCTCAATGACAAAGACTTGCTCGTTGTTCTGGGAGATTTTAATTTACCTGAGATTTCCTGGACCCTTTCATTTGACTCTTTATTTCTGTTGCCCTCCTTGTCACATTGTTTCATAGATGGTCTGCTTGAGTTGTCCCTAACTCAAATAAATCGTGTCCGGAATAGTCGTAACAGATCACTAGATCTGGTATTTGTGTTGGATTCTTCCAACTGCGATGTTTCCAGGACTGATCCCTTAGTTATCCCCGAAGACAACTTCCATCCAACTCTGGATATAACCATTGACCTTTCTCTTGGTGTTATGTCTCGACATAATAACTCGATGCCTCCAACCCGATGTTTTCGCAAGACAAACTTTACTAAACTTAAAAAACTCTTGTTAACTAATGATTGGACATATCTGTATACTTGCACGGATATGGACTCTGCCATTTCTGTCTTCTATAAAACTCTTGAGTCGTTCTTTGATGTTTGTGTCCCGCGTGTGACTCTAGGATGGTCTGATAGACCTCCTTGGTTCTCACGTGAGTTATGTAACTTGAAGAACGTAAAATCGAGAAATTATAAAAGATTTAAAAAATCAGGTAAAGCATCGGATTTTTCCCTATATGTAGTTGCTCGATCAAATTTTATGATGCTGAATTCACATTGCTATAAGGATTATCTTCAGCTATGTAAACTTTGTAAATGTTAAACGTAAGACATCAGTGCACCCGTCTTACTTGTCTTTCGAAAATAATAAAGCTGACAATGATCAGGCAATTGCCGACATGTTTGCTGATTTTTTCAAAACAACTATCTGGAAGGAATCATATATTATTCCTCTTCATAAAAAGGAGAAGAAGTCCGAAGCCTCCAATTATAGGGGTATTTCTAAATTGTCTGCCATACCCAAAGCATTTGAAAAAATAATAACATCTCAATTGCAGCATTTTCGTAGCTCAATCATTTCGTCATCCCAACATGGGTTTAAAAAACGTAGATCGACAACTACTAACCTATTAGAATTTACATCTCACTCAATCAAAGGGTGCAAGACTGCCGTGCAAACTGACGTCATTTATACTGACTTCAGCAAGGCCTTTGACTCTGTTAATCATACTCTGCTTTTATATAAATTAAACGCACTTGGCATCCCCAGCCTTTTGCTAGATTGGATTCTTCAATATCTTTCTAAGCGTACACAAAAGGTCCTCTTTAAGTCTTCATTTTCTAAGACCATCCAAGTGACCTCTGGAGTACCTCAGGGTAGTCATTTGGGTCCATTGCTATTCACTCTTTTTATAAATGATCTTCCATTGGTAGTGTCACATTCTCGGGTGCTTATGTACGCGGATGATGTCAAGCTTTACCTCAGTTTTAAAGACATATCGACTTCAATCGGATCTTAATGATCTTCAGAGTTGGTGTGAAACAAACCTATTAAACCTTAACGGCTCTAAATGTAAAGTTATGTCTTTTTATAGATGCACTCCATACTTAGCAACTTATTATCTTAACGACACAGCCTTAGAGCGGTTAGATATTATCAATGATTTAGGTGTTCTTATGGACCATAAATTAACTTTTAATCCTCATATTTCTGCTACAGTTAGTAAAGCTATGAATGTTCTTGGGTTTGTGAAACGATGGTCAAAAGAGTTTGACGATCCGTACACAACCAAAATTCTGTATACTTCTTTAATCCGTCCTATCTTAGAGTACGGATCTTGCATATGGTCACCTCAATATGAGACGCACCAAAGTAAAATTGAATCTGTTCAAAAGCAATTTCTGCTTTTCGCTCTTCGCGGTCTAAATTGGGATCGCAATGTCAACTTGCCATCATACTCCAGTAGGCTTCTTTTAATCAATCTTCCTTCTTTAATTAATCGTAGAGTAATGCTTGGTGCTATCTTTATTCATAAACTTTTAATAGGTGAAATAGACTCTCCTGAGCTATTGAACCAGTTAAACCTATCTGTACCCCGTACACCTACTAGAAATTTTATTCCTCTATCCTTAAAACACTGTAGTTCTAACTATTCTTTGCATGAACCTTTTCGAGTCCTATGTTCTGACTACAATCTTCTGTATCCCGTAATCAGATCAGAAGCCTCTCTTTCCCTTGTGAAAACTTCTATTTTAGCACATTTAGCTCGTAATTAGCTGTAGTTACTTGGCCACTTGAACGTACTTCGCATTGTACGCGTCAACGTCCAGACAATATAAAAAAAAGTGCCAGAAATATTTGGCAATTGCCTACTGCTCAGCTTATTTTCGAAAGTATCTAGTACTTTCGGCGAGACGGAAGCAATTCACATTTTTTTGAGATCTAAGAAGGCCTGGGATGTTTGTAAAATTCGACCTGGTTAAGGGGGTACAGTACTTCAATCATTCTACTTCGTGAACTCATACAGTCAACATCAAAAATAAAACAAAAACATTTCCCTTCTGAAAATCTAAAAAAAAAAAACAAAAGTGAAAATTTGTTGACTGTTCAATTGATCCTGCAATCCAAAAAGGTAAGTAAACGTAAGAATATTACTTTTCATAATCGTGACCAAGTGTTCTTTTCCAGCCATTGAAGCATATGAATGCTCAATATTCAGCCGGGAACATTGGAGATATCTGCTTCTGATCTTACGTTGGCCGATTCAGATCTCATAGCAGAAGTTGCTGCGTTGGAAGGGAATAAAAGTGTGAGGCCGATTATGCCGTGCTACGACGGCAATAATTTTGTGGGCCAGATTATGGTTGAGCATTTCTTGAGTGATGGTCAGAGTTCATCGGACTCCAGCTTTGAGACTGTATCATCGGATTGTAGACAGCTCTCTCTGAGTGAGCTCTCAAGAATCGCTCTCGTATCAAGCAATCTCAAACGGGGACACAAACGAAAAGCCCATGAAAAACCCATAGAGACTAAACGGTAAGTGTTAGAAATAGGAAATCTAAATTCAGTATGACCGAATATTCCGTCTTTTCAAACTAGGTTCAAAAAGGTTCTCGAATCCAGTAAGGAGAGTGTACAAATCTACTCGTATGGAGGTATGGAGGAGGCATGCGGTATGGGAGGCTGCGAAATCAAATCCAGACCATGCTCGGTTAAATAGAACCGGATGTTATAAATGGTCAGCGGCCCCCTTATATAAACATACTTCCAGAGAACTCCACTTCTCCGTCGTAATATCAAAATTCTGCAGTTCCAGGAGCTTGAAAATTCGATGCAAACAAGGTTCGACCTTTGGCCACGTAACTCTGGCCATGGAGATAGAACCGGATGATATAAATGGTCAGCAGCCTCCTTACATAAACATACTACCAGAGATCAGGCAGTTGGTTGTGGTGGTGGTTCCCTCCGCGGAATGTGCTTAAAACTTTTGCGATCTGTTAGAACAGTTCTTTGGGATATTTTTGGATTTCAGAAACGTTCGCTGCTTAGATTTTAATGAGGTGACTCCGGTGATTGAGTATAACGGCCGGCTCTTTATAGCAGCTGCCAACGAAGATACAATGGAATGGGTGGCGCGCAAGGTATGTTCTATGAAGCCTTACGTCTTATAGTTTGTAAGACTAACGGCCTTACGTCTTATAGTTTGTAAGACTAACGGCCTCATAGAACATACATTGCTCGCCACCCATTCCATGGTTTCTTAGTTGGCCGCTGCGATGTAGAGCCGGCCATTGTATTCAGTCACCGGAGTGACCTCATTAAAGTCTAAGCTGCGAACGTTTCCGAAATCGAAAAATATCCCAAAGATCTGTTCTAACAGATAGCAAAAGTTTTTTGCGCATTCCGAGGAGGAAACCACCACCACAACAAACTGCCTGATCTCTGGAAGTATGTTTATGTAAGGGGGCTGCTGACCATTTATACCATCCGGTTCTCTCTCCATGGCCAGTTTATGGAATTTATATTTTGAAATATTAAAAAAAAGTG
The DNA here is from genome assembly GCF_018902025.1 of Drosophila willistoni. Classification (NCBI taxonomy): domain Eukaryota; kingdom Metazoa; phylum Arthropoda; class Insecta; order Diptera; family Drosophilidae; genus Drosophila; species Drosophila willistoni. The sequence goes on from NW_025814786.1 coordinate 25,726, forward strand.
ACGATTACGGCAGACTCATTTGTCTACCGATTATTCTGACTGGCAACGGTCAAACGATAGTTTATCGTAATAGAAAAATAATAAAATGTAATAATCATTTATGGACGTTGCTTTACTAACGAAACTTTGGCAAGTAAATTTTGTCATCAAAAATAATGAAGAAAACTGACTTATATAAAACTAAATTAAAACCGGAGGGCCAGGGCTTACTTCGACCGCGTCAAAGTTTGTATACCCTTGCAACTATTTTGGTAACTCTTTCCTTATCCTTAGCCGTCACAGTGGAAAAACGTTTTCTCTAAAAAGACCAATGTTGCAAAAGAACGGCCTACAATCTTAGCATAGAAAAGAACGAAGATATTGATCAAAGTCACTGTTTTCCACCGATCGTTCCTAGGGGAGCTATATGATATAGTCACCCGATCTTGATCAAATTTGGCACAGTCGTTTATAAGTGTAAAAAAAATTACCAACATTAAATTTTACCACAATAGCTCAAAAAATAACGCAGCTTTTAAGAAAAGTCACTGCTCGTGACTGCCGTTTGTATGGCAGCTATTTGATTTAGTGATCCGATGCGGCTGAATCCATGTTATACAAACTGTGCAGTATATACATGCAAAATTTCAGCTCTGTAGCTCTTTCGGTCTAGGAGGAGTTTGCGTTGATCCAGACGGACGGACGGACGGACGGACAGGGCGATTTGAACTCGTGTCGTCGTGCTGATCAAGAATATATATATACTTTATATGGTCGGAAATGCTTCCTTCTATGCGTTGCACACTTTTGACCAAAATTAATATACCCTTTTCGCAAGGGTATGAAAAGTATACAAAAACCACAGTACGAATGTGGTGGAAAGGCATAACTTGTAAGACTCTTAGTGAAGTACACTCAAAGAGTGAAAGAGAGTGCCAGAAAAGAAGTTAAGAACATGTGTGTGTGTGTGAGCGATAACTGAAACTGAATTCTCGACATTGCCTTGACTAAATCAATTTAAAATATCAAAGAAGCTAACTTCGCCTATGCCGAAGTTTATATACCCTTGCAGTATACTTGGCAATAATATTTTTCCTTTTTGAAATTTCTTTCCCTGCAACTCAATTCATCAATACACAAACAAAATATTATTTCTCTTTTTACCACAAGTTTTTCTTCTTCCATCATTTTCTAAGCAAAGCACGGCACGCATACACATACAGTTCATGTAGCGTTGCGTCTGTGTGTGTATGCGTGTGCTCTGTTGATTTGATGATGGCAGTAGTAGGCAGCAAGCAGCGCTGCCGGCAGCGTTTGAACCGATTTATATTGACTGTAACTTGTGTTCTATTTATCGGATCAGATTCAAATTTTGGGATCTGAGATTTTATATCTATTACTATCATATTGGTAAATTTCATGGGGATACTCCAATTTTTGCAAAAATGTTTCTTCTAGAGCTATATGATATAGTGGTCCGATCCCAAAGATTTCATACTTTATCTCACCCGGGTAAAAAAAAGCTCCCAAAAAAAATTTCATCCCGATAGCTCTTAAGATGGCTGAGTAAAACGCGTACGCACGGACAGACGGACAGACGGTCAGACGGACAGACGGACATGGCTATATCGACTTAGCTTCTCATGCTGATCAAGAATATATATACTTTATGGGGTCGGAAACGTCTCCTTCTGTGCGTTACAAACATCTGACCAATTTTATAATACCCTCTGCAAGGGTATAAAAAGACCATAAAAAAAATAGTTGCAACCAAAAATGGGCATAAAGCCAAAGAGAAGAGTGATAGAGACAGAAAAGTGGCAAAGTGCGAGACTGCATTAATTAAAATTTGAATGCGGCCTTAAAAGAAAAGCGCAAATCTAACAAATTTTTCATAGGCTAATAAACATGAATGTGCCACTCGTAGCCAAAGCCAAGCCTGCCACCGACAGGTGCAAGCAGGCAGAAACAACCACAGAGAGAGAGAGAGAGAGAGAGAGAGAGAGAGAGAGAGAGAAGTGAGAAAGAAAAGTCAGAAGTTGAAATAGAAGCGTCACTGCAACTGCCGGCCGACAGTATTTTTAATTTCTGTACATTTTTTCATTTCTTCTCCTTTTATTTTTATTTTTGCCGCACTGTCACCCAATTATGTCACACAGTGTACAACAAACTAATGCCTCGTTGCGTTGATTGCGCCGAGTGCGGCTGTTGCTGCTGCTGTTGGCGTCGTTTCGGGTTGTGTTTTGCGGAGAGGCGCAAGCTGAAAAGTATGCAATGGAAAATGTACGAAACCAAAACCTTGTTTTGGCTGCCATTCTGCCAGTTGTCTGTCTCTCAGGCCATAGTATGTGTGTGTGTGTGTGTGTGTGTCTGTGTGTTTTTGTGAGTGTGATTCCGTGTCAATTTAAAATGAAGTCAATACAAGCAAAAGCGGCTGACTCGCTTGGCATGAAATAAACTCAACCAACATACAGTGAAAATATTTCATCACCTTGCATTTAAAACTACAACATAGATATTCCATATATCTCTTAGGTATCCAAAGGTTTCATTTTATTTCAACTTTTCCTTTACGACTTGAAGTTCTGGAAATTGGACCATTTACTTAAATGGTTAATTGAACTTGCCTTTTACACATATAGCTTGTCATTTTTATTTTATAAATATAATTGCAAATATTCCTTCTTGTTCACTTAAAATGTTACATCACAATTGGTATATATCCAATGAGCACAGTAGATGGAAAGGATATTTGTATGTGTACACCAATTGATGGAACAGATTTAGCAGAAACAGATAAACGTCCCATCAAACTGCCACATTCATTTTTCACATTGGTTTTTGCTTCCCTTTTTTATTTTTTTGGCTCGCCAAAATGCATGTCTACTCTTGGTTTTGCTTCTGGTGATGGCCAACGGTGCGTATGCGTATTTCCAGAGCCAAACTGTAAAAATGTATTGAACATTTTTTGCTTTTTTTTTCTTTACCAGCTTCACTGTTGGTTGGTTGCTCGCCTCACTGGATGACTGTTGTTTTTTCTGTTCATTACACTGAGCTTGTGTCAAACAAACGATTTAAATGAAATAAATTACGATGAATCACTCAATCGGTTTAAATAAAAATGTTTCCCCTTGCAATGAGAGAGATGCCAGTAATAAAAAAAAAGAAAACAAAAGAAATGAGTATCGAATAACAGATGGGAATACATTTTCTTTTGTCACATATATCAAAGGCTTTCTTTAGAGGAACATCTTTTCTCTCTACTAAAGTGATACCTATCGAAGCAGTCCTAATACATTTACCGCCAGCACATTGAACCATAAACCAATTGACAAGGCAATCATTTCGATACAAAACTCAAACAACTGATTCAATGGGAAACCTCTCAATAGATTGCTCCTCTCCATGAACGACTTTCCGGCATGTGTTTAGTTTTGGCTTAGTGACTATCAAGCAGGGCATGTAAATGCCATGACAATGGAGAGTCGGAAACACAGGACACAGAGCAGGTATGCTTAGAAGCATTACTTGGAGGTCAGGTCGGGCCATAAAGCCATAGAGACACACAACACAGCTTTGTCCACCTGAGTTGTCAACAAACCGTGAAATTATCAGCACAAACTGGATGACGATATCCAAAACGAGGAGTAGATTCGTTTTTCTATCTCTTTTCTACTTTCTTTTTTTTTTGCTAGACCATGGCCGTAACGCATGCATGGAAAGAAGCTCTTTGGCCTACGAAAAAACCTTTTAATACAAATTGAAAATGCTTGAAGTAAGGAATGAGTCGACTAACTGAGCAGAAAAGAGCACAAAAAGACCAATTCTAAAAATGTGCAGAGGGGGCGAATCAAGATACGGGCACTTGTGATAAGTGTTTGGGTAGTAAACATAGAAGTCTGAAGACCTAAGTCAGTGGGCCAATGAGTGGGCAGAATTTGCTTCGACTAAGATAAGCCACACATACACACACACACACACATTGCCATGGCGACACAGAAAAATCTACAACTCCATCCTTGGCGCGGCTTTTATTTCATCGGGTCTATACATAAATGTAAAGAAAGAAATTTGCATGTATTTTACTGCAACTGCAGCTATTTATCTTGGTAACTGGACACTTTCAAGTGCAAGCAAAACTAGAGCACTGGAACACTGGCTATATAAATACTGATGTGAGACCACGATAGAGATAAAGGCAGAGACAGAGAGAGAGAGAGAAGGAGAGACAAGATCGATGGACAATAAACGGAAATGCGCTTTATGCAACATTTAAATGGTTCTCCTTTCCGGTTTTGCTGTCGACCTTCAAGTGAAGCTCTATTATTTCATTAAGTTAAACGTTTGCATTCCAACTAATTTCGTCGGGCCAAGCCAAGGACCGACCCCGTCCGGGAACTGGCCACATCCGCTACAGTCGTGTGATGCAAACACGCAAAGCCAAGGCCCCAAAGTTGCATAGTCATCGAGTGCAATGGAGAGACTGAGAGAGATTGGGAGGAAAAGCCGAAAGCCAAAGCCGTAACCGAAACACAGCGAAACGGAATTTATTTCTCAATTCCCACTTCAATTTCGTAAATTGAATGAAAAAGCGCTTAAAAATATACAAAAGCAGCGTCTCCATCCTCAGACTCAAACCATAACCCAAATAGTGGAACAAAGGCACATGCAGCCAGAAGAAAAACGCCAGAGCGAAAGACCGAATGAGAGAAGAGGAAGCAGAAGGAAAAAAAGGTATCCAAATATTTGCTCATGCAACACAGACGCCCCAGACTGTGGATTGCTAGCAACGATCCAGAGCCAGGGCCAGGACAGGTGTAGCTTGCACTTAAAACCGCTTATTACGTTAACAATTGCAAATATCGGCTCGGATTTTGCTTACTTACATGGCTCTCGGATAGAATTTCAAGTTGGTATTGGTGTAGGCGTAGGAGAAGCGCCAGACAGGACTACTTTGCATAATTTTAGGGGCATACAAATAACAACCGGGGGATTCACACTCACCCACACACACACTCATACGTGGGTCTACATTGTCTGGCATGCCAATGAAAGCTTTTCGCGTTCTAGCCAAAAGGAACCAAAAAAAAAATAAAACGGAAGGAAATTTCACTAGCTGACTGCTGCAGCAGCCGCACATACAGATTTTGGGGGGCGTTATGTGGATCGTTAGAGGTTCACTCTCTCTCTGTCTCTCTCCGTTCCTGGTTGGATCGTTGGTGGCAAGGAGTAACAAAAGTATTTGTTATGCGATAAAAATGCATAAAAATCCCGAGACCGGCATTTATTTAAATTTATGCCGTTATAACGTAATTTTGCATTACCCAAAATGTGGCGACGTCCGCCCTCAAGCTAGCTTCTCCTGGCACTTTATTGTTGCACTTGGGTTCGCTGTGTGTGTGAGTGTGTGTGTGTGCGGCACACTTTCCTCAGGCATTTTTATACAAATTTTTGCATACCTTTCTTTTTTTCAAGTTCTATTTATTTATATTTTTTTCAGTTTTTTTTTTGGTTTGTTTTTTTGGAAAGCCGAAAGCTAAAAAGTTGGCCCCGTTTTATTTTTGGTTAAATAACTATTTGGTTTGGCTATTTGTATACACTACACTCCTCATCCTTGGAGCACAATTTTTTTTAGTAGTACTCTTGTTCTATAATCTATTTTTGTTATGCACAATTGTATTGTTATTTATTTTTGTATCATTTCAATTGTTTATTCGTGTTTGCTTTGGCATAATACGAAAGTTATTCATTTGTTATGCATATGAAGTAGAACTGAAAATGTGTTTGTAGTTTATGACTGTAGTTGTTGTTGTTGTTGTTGGTGCTGTTGCTGATGTTGTTGTCATTGTTAGTGGCGGTTAGGTGGTGGTGCTGCTTCGTGGTGGTGGTGGCGATGACAACAAAGAACTAGTTTTGGCAGTTGCAAATGGATAGTAAATGCCAGTGCGGTGGAGTCGAATTGGAAGAAATCTTGAGTGCGGTTTCCGTTTTCAAATACAAATTGAAAATACAAAATAAATAAATAGATAGCGTTTTGGTTGGTTCTATTTTTTAATGAAAATCTGTTTAAGCATTAGTATAAATATCCTGAAGGATTCTCGATATATTGACACCCAAGAATCTAATTTGTTAATCCATTTGTCACTTCCAATTACATTAAGACAGTTAAATGAAAATGAAAATCCTTTTTGTTATCTTACTCTCTTTGCTCACTCTGTGTCTCTGTATGTGTGTGTTTTTTTTTTTTTTTTAATTCATTTATTACATAAATAACAACAAAATATATATATATTACAAATTTAAAGCTGCAATTAAAACCTATATTTGCTTCGCAAAAACCTATAACCCTTTACGTATGGCCATTTCTTTCACGCTCTGCCTTTCTTAGGCTGATTCCCACGAAGCCTGTAAAGCTGCTCACTGCTTCCCACGCCGCCGCGTCTGCCAGCATTGTGGGCACCAGGTTCTCGGTAGTCAGCACAGTGCCGACCGTTTCCTCCAGGAGCCGCCGTTGACTAGTGAATCGCCTGCATGCGAAGAGGGCGTGTTCCACGTCCTCTACCATTCCTTCACCACATGTCAGGCAGTACGGCTCAGCCTCGTGTCCGAATCTGTGGAGATAGGATCTGAAACAGCCATGTCCTGTGATGAACTGTGTCAGATGGAAAGTCGCCTGTCCGTGCTTCCGTTCAATCCATGGCCTGATCGTGGGGATAAGGGTGTGGGTCCACCTACCCTTGCTAGATGAATCCCATCGCTCTTGCCAGATGGCTAAGCTTTGCATCCTTGCGTCGTCCCTAGCTGTCCGCTTTGGTGTACCGTTCCTCTTTGCGTCCGCGATGTTCCTGGCCTCGTCCGCAAGTAAGTTGATGGGGATCATGCCTGCAACCACCAACGCAGCATCCTCAGAGACCGTCCTAAAACCGCTGCAGATCCTTAGCGCGCAGAGACGGTAGGTAGCGGTAATGCCCCTACTGTACGCCGTAGTGTGTATGGCGTTGGCCCAGATTTGTGCCGCATACAAAATGACCGATTTCAGCACACTCATCAGGAGTAGTCTCCGCTCCAGTTTCGGTCCTCTCGTGTTCAGCATTAGCCTCGATAACGCCTGTCCTGTGCTCGCTGCTTTCCGTTGAACGTTCTCCAAATGCTCTCTGAAGCATAGACGGGTGTCTAGCCACACGCCCAGGTACCGGATGGCTCGCTTTGAGGTGATTGTGGAACCTTCTACTTGCACTGAGGCATGCTCAACTGTTTTCCTACTGCTGATCAGAACCGCCTCCGTTTTTTCGGCTGCCAGGGCTAGGCCAACCGTCTGAAGCCACCGCGTGATGCTGGCTATAGCTTGCGAGGCCACTGATTCTGCCTTCTCCAGCTCCTTGGCAACAACAACAATAGCCACGTCGTCAGCATATCCGATGGCTTCGCAACCTGGCGGTAGTGGGAGACGCAGCACTCCGTCGTACATCAGGTTCCAAAGAAGCGGACCCAGAACGGAGCCTTGTGGCACTCCAGCAGACACATTACGACTCTTAGGGCCGTCGGAGGTGCCGTATCTCAGGACCCTCTGCCTAAAAAAGCTCCGAATGATGGCAAGGAGGTACGGGGGGACGCCGAGATCATGAATGGTACTGAGTATGCAGCTCCAATCCGCAGTGTTGAAGGCGTTCTTTACGTCAAGCGTGACAACAAGGCAGTACTGTTTGGAGCCTCCTTTCCATCTTGTTCCTTCGATGGCGCTGCTGGCAATGCCAACCACCTTACTGACTGCGTCAATGGTGGATCTTGCCTTGCGAAAACCGAATTGGTTGGCTGAGAGACCGCCGCACTCGCTGACGTAAGCGTTCAGTCTCGTTCCGATGAGACCTTCAAACACCTTGCCTATAGAGTCCACCAGGCAAATCGGTCTATAGGAAAGCGAAGTATCTGTAGGCTTCCCCGGCTTTGGGAGAAGGGCCAACTTCTGGATCTTCCATTGCTCGGGGAAGACTCCCTCGGTGAGGCAGCGGTTGAAGACGGCTGCGAAGACTTCTGGTCGTAGAGTCAGGGCCAGTTTAACGGCGCGGTTTGGGATCCGATCTGGACCGGGTGCTTTGCCGAGTTGGAGCGACTTGGCCGCCGCCAGGACTTCATCCGACGAGATCGCATCAATGGTGTGTGAAGCTGGAACTGGGTGCTGAGCTATGCTTGGGGAAACCGGGCGATTGGGGAATAGGCCGTCGATAATTTGAGAGACTTCTTCAGCGTCAGATGGGATGAGCTGGCGGTTTGCATGTATCCGCTTGACCACTATTTTGTATGCTCTTCCCCATGGGTCGTGTTCTGCGGAGTCACACAGCTGCAAATAAACTTCCCTTTTCGCGGAAAGGATGGGCTTCTTGAGGGACCTTCTAGCCGAGCTGTAATGGGCGTGGTGGTGTGTCCAGTCCGAGTCCATGCGCTTCCTTGCTCGTTGGTATTTCCTTCTTGCAGCCATACAGGATCTCCTCAAAACTGCAATTTCTCCGTTCCACCAGAATACTGGTTTGTGGTGGCTTCTGAATGGTCTGGATTGGGCCATACTTGCCGTGCTGGCAGCAGCCAACATACTGCAGGCTTCGTTCGCCATTTCTTGTGCCGTGGTTGATGTGAGCCTTTGCCGGGTCAGCATTGAAGAGAACGCCTGGGGGTCCAGCGTGTCTTCTTTGAAGGGCATGTCGATAGGGAGGGGGTGCGCTGCGTGCTGTCGTCTGTCCGTTTCACGGCCTATAGTAACACAGATCGCCTCATGGTCGCTCGCCGTGTAACAATTATCCAGTTTCCAGGCTGATGTCCTCGCAAGGCCACTGCTTACGTACGTAAGATCTATCACTGATCCCTTCCAGCCCGATTGAACGTGTTTTGGGTGCCATGGTTCAATAGTTCGACGTCTAGGGAGGCAAAAGCGTCGAGCAAAGCGCGGCCTCGCGCGTTTGTGGAGGAGCTTCCCCATTCCTGTGCCCATGCGTTGAAGTCTCCCGCGATGATGGTGGGGTTGTGTGTCCTTACGTCGGTCGTCAGTTCATCTAGCGCCTTGCAGAAGTCCGTAAGGCACAGACTGGGCGGCAAGTAGCAACTGTACAGCCATATCCCTTTGACCTGTGCCCTGATGAAGTGCTCGCCAGCTAGCCTGGAAAGGAGCTGCGAGGGCGGGTTGCCGCATGCCCAGATGGCGGCCTTGCCCGACGTGCTATACGCCCAATTGGGTGAGGTTTTCCTGCGGAATGATTCGCTGATTACTGCCGCGTCAGATTTGGTCTCTCGCACCCGCTGCTTAAGTAGTTCGTGGGCGGCCTCGCAGTGGTTTAAGTTTAGCTGGGTAAAGCTAAACATTTCGTCTTGGTCGAGACGACTTCATGGGCCCAGCCTGCGTTATTGAGGGGCACCGCTGGCTGCCTGCTACGTGTTTTCGCTCGGTGATCCCTCTTGACTCGCATATACAGCAGTTGAAACCATTTCTGCATTCCTTCGCTTTGTGGTCCTTGCCGCCGCATCTTATGCACCAGTTTGTCCTGTCGACGGGGCTGTTGCACGTTGCCGCCATATGTCCAAATTCTAGGCACCTGTAGCATCTAGACGCCGAAGTGCTTACGCGTACCCTGCATACCGAGTATCCAATCTTCAGGTGGGCTGCTTTCAGGATTGCTTCTGCTACCGCTCCTCGGACACAGATTGTTGCCCTCTGATTTCCTCCGTGCGCAGGGCGCAGACTCTTAACATCTGCGGGAACAATTTTCAGACTCAGCTGGTCGGAGACGGCCTGAACGATTTCCTCCTTGGTGGTTCCGCCATCCATGTCCAGAATCTCCAATCTGGTCAGATTCGATAGTGCCCTTGCCTCGACTTGACCTTCAAGCGCGGATCCTATGTCCTCCTTCAGCTGGGTGACATTCTCTGCTCCTGCTGCGTTTAGTTCCAGTAGGAGGTCTCCTTTGGCGGTACGTCTCACGGAGCGCACGCTTTCGCCCACTGCCTGCAGCTTGGTATCCTGGCTCCTTGTCACCAGCTTTAGCATGTCGCTATATGTCATCCCACTCTTCCGTTGTACCAAAATAGCGGCAGGACGCTTCTTTGGTAGAGTCCGTGTCGGTCGCCTCGTCGTCACTGTCTGCCATGCAGGCTCTGTTTGTGGCACAATTCCCTCGTTGTCGTGCGACGAAAAAGTTTCTCGCGGCCGTCGATTTTTCGGCGAAACGGTATCCGAAGTGTTGGCGGCGGCGGCGACTGCTCTCTGGCGGGGCATCCTAGGCTGCTGTTGCGGCTTCTCCGTTTGTTGCCCTCTGGTGACGAGGGACACTTTAGTGCACTTGGGGCATGCCGCTACTGTTTCCGGGTCGCTATCGCTGCACAGAATGCTACTCACTGCCTGCTGCAATTCTTTAAGTCTGTCGACTTTCTCTCTGAGAGCATTCTTAATGGCTCGCTTGCCTCCCTCCTTTTCTGGCTTGATGCGTTCGGCTATTTCCTCCAGTAACGCTCCCATTTCTGCCAACTCGCTCTTGCCCTTACTTGTTGCAACTTAGATTTCTTTGGTTGCATCGCGCCGCCTGCTGGAGGACTCTGGGAAACTTCACGCAGCCTCTTTGGCGTATCGGTCACGCCAAACAACTCATTTACTCCTACTCGCTCATGACCGAACAGAGCCTCTATCGCAAGCTGACTGCATGGACTGTCGGCGCAGACAGACTCAGACCATAGAGCCGGTGCTGAGGCGAGCGCCATTGACTGACGCCGCCACTTGGCCCCGCCATCAAGGCAGCCGATCTCAAGCCCTCAATGCTTGAAGCCAGGTATTTCCCCTGGGGTTTTTGGGAGTTATGCCGCTCCCTGCTCGGCTCCACACAATTCAAATGTCGGTCCGAGTTAATTGAAAATTTAAAAAATTAATTGAATAATTTAAAAAAAAATTAATTTAAAAAAATTAATTTAAAAAAAAAATTAATTAAAAAAAATTAATTTAAAAAAAATTAATAAAAAAAATTAATTAAAAAAAATTAATAAAAAAATTTTAAAAATTTTCCACAGGGCGGATTTGAACCTGGTGTTTTCGCCTCCAAGACAGAGTGCTTGTCTCTGACAATTAATCTCTATACAAAAAACAAAAAGTACTCCAATTGAAAAATTTTCCACTGGGCGGATTTGAGCCTGGTACTTTCGCCTACAAGGCAGAGTGCTTGTCTTGGGGCCCACAGACCGAGTTTACAGCTGGAGGGCTGAAACACAGCTAGATACTATGGGGGCCCTTAAAAGTATGCCGCACTTTGCGCGATCACTTTAAAGCTCACTTTAAGCTCCGCTTTAAAGCTTTCAGCGATTTCGCGGAGTTGGCAGGTGCCAATGTTGGGGCTTTTAAGCCCGGGTTGGCCTGACCAGTGCACAGCTGATACCTGCACCACGAGTCGGCTGTCCAGCTGTGGAAAAAAAGGTGGAAGAAAAAGAAAAACAGAGACCAAAAAATATTTGTGTATGTACGTATATATGTAAATATATATATTAGAAGCGATGGCTCAAACCAGGAGACACTTCAGTTGGTGTTATCGATGTCGATGATGGTGATAGGGGTGCGACCACCACACTACTACACACACGCGCGCGAGAGCTGCGAGGAGAGCAATTTACGCCCCTCACCCCCTGGACGGATGACCGCAGCAGCCCCAGCAGGTTTTAAAACGAAATCGCGACCGGGTGCCTGACGATTCGGGATAACCGTGAGTAGGCCTGCGTAGCCAACACCGTCTCACACTGTCCGCTTTACTTTGCAGATAATACACGTCCCGTAGACTAGCGAAAAAACCGGATTGCAACGGAGCGTCGAATCAGCGTCGTTCCTCTAGCTTCGATGTTTTTCACACCGCCTGTATGTGTGTGTGTTTGTGAAGGCGTGGCATGGGGAATCATTCAATCAGTTGAACCACTGACACTGCTGTCTCTCTCTCTCTATGTGTGTGTGTGTTTTGAATACAAATTAGATAACGTGATAGCCGTCCAATATTCTCATTCTCTGAACCATGACACGCCCCTCAATCAGGCAATCTGCCTCGTCGTCGTTGTGTTTGTGGTTGTTGTCCCTGTGATAAAATGGAGTTAATTTAAATTCAAAGTAATTAATTAGACACCAAAATTACCACGTTACATACATATATATATGTATATATATACGGAGTAACTAACTAATCTTCAATGTGCATTTACCTACTGATTGTGTGTATTTGTTGTTGTTTACTTGTATTGTTTCTCACAGTGTACTTTGCTCATTCGTTTGGGCCAAAGCTAATTAAACGCACAATATGCTTATGCTTAGATGTGCTCCATAAGCAGACCCAAAGTGGCTTTTGGAATGCTAAATATATGTATGTATATGTATATCAATAACTCACACTGCTTATCCAATCGACTAGGTCACTGGCCTGGCCCATATCAACTAATTTCAATGATTTTGTTTAGCTCAGTGATGCGGAGAATTGAGTTGGACGGGACTGCGAAATGCATATGAGGCTATACATACATACATATGTCTTATTGATGACCGCAGGGGCAAATTCAAGCAGAATATTATCCAGGGGAATATTATCCAGGGAAACAAAGGAGACAAAAGAATCAACAGAAAGTAAAGTCAAGTAACAGATGCAGACAGACACACACACACACACACACACACCAACATCGTAAATGATCGTAAATCTCGTAGTCCTGCAACTAAATAGTTTGTTAGTGTAGCAGTTCACTCTTGGTGTTACTCACGTTCCGCCGGCCGCCGGTCTGCATCGCAAGTGAAAAAT
>NW_025814787.1:0-50907 GCF_018902025.1 Drosophila willistoni
AACTTTGTGAACCTGTAATAGTGTCAATTTTTGACCGATTTTTGAAATTCATATATCAGTTTATCCATCAGCAAATTGACTTTCAGTTGGCATTAAAACCTCAAAAAGTAAAATTTTCATCTTTTCTGAGAAAATCACGATTTAGTAAAAATTATGTTTTTTTACATAGAAAATCCTAAAACCTCAAATATTCTCACCTAACCCCAACTTTGTGAACCTGTAATAGTGTCAATTTTTGACCGATTTTTGAAATTCATATATCAGTTTATCCATCAGCAAATTGACTTTCAGTTGGCATTAAAACCTCAAAAAGTAAAATTTTCATCTTTTCTGAGAAAATCACGATTTAGTAAAAATTATGTTTTTTTACAAGGAAAATCCCTAAAACCTCAAATATTCTCACCTAACCCAACTTTGTGAACCTGTAATAGTGTCAATTTTTGACCGATTTTTGAAATTCATATATCAGTTTATCCATCAGCAAATTGACTTTCAGTTGGCATTAAAACCTCAAAAAGTAAAATTTTCATCTTTTCTGAGAAAATCACGATTTAGTAAAAATTATGTTTTTTTACAAGAAAATCCCTAAAACCTCAAATATTCTCACCTAACCCCAACTTTGTGAACCTGTAATAGTGTCAATTTTTGACCGATTTTTGAAATTCATATATCAGTTTATCCATCAGCAAATTGACTTTCAGTTGGCATTAAAACCTCAAAAAGTAAAATTTTCATCTTTTCTGAGAAAATCACGATTTAGTAAAAATTATGTTTTTTTACAAGGAAAATCCCTAAAACCTCAAATATTCTCACCTAACCCCAACTTTGTGAACCTGTAATAGTGTCAATTTTTGACCGATTTTTGAAATTCATATATCAGTTTATCCATCAGCAAATTGACTTTCAGTTGGCATTAAAACCTCAAAAAGTAAAATTTTCATCTTTTCTGAGAAAATCACGATTTAGTAAAAATTATGTTTTTTTACAAGAAAATCCCTAAAACCTCAAATATTCTCACCTAACCCAACTTTGTGAACCTGTAATAGTGTCAATTTTTGACCGATTTTTGAAATTCATATATCAGTTTATCCATCAGCAAATTGACTTTCAGTTGGCATTAAAACCTCAAAAAGTAAAATTTTCATCTTTTCTGAGAAAATCACGATTTAGTAAAAATTATGTTTTTTTACAAGAAAATCCCTAAAACCTCAAATATTCTCACCTAACCCAACTTTGTGAACCTGTAATAGTGTCAATTTTTGACCGATTTTTGAAATTCATATATCAGTTTATCCATCAGCAAATTGACTTTCAGTTGGCATTAAAACCTCAAAAAGTAAAATTTTCATCTTTTCTGAGAAAATCACGATTTAGTAAAAATTATGTTTTTTTACAAGAAAATCCCTAAAACCTCAAATATTCTCACCTAACCCCAACTTTGTGAACCTGTAATAGTGTCAATTTTTGACCGATTTTTGAAATTCATATATCAGTTTATCCATCAGCAAATTGACTTTCAGTTGGCATTAAAACCTCAAAAAGTAAAATTTTCATCTTTTCTGAGAAAATCACGATTTAGTAAAAATTATGTTTTTTTACAAGAAAATCCCTAAAACCTCAAATATTCTCACCTAACCCAACTTTGTGAACCTGTAATAGTGTCAATTTTTGACCGATTTTTGAAATTCATATATCAGTTTATCCATCAGCAAATTGACTTTCAGTTGGCATTAAAACCTCAAAAAGTAAAATTTTCATCTTTTCTGAGAAAATCACGATTTAGTAAAAATTATGTTTTTTTACAAGAAAATCCCTAAAACCTCAAATATTCTCACCTAACCCCAACTTTGTGAACCTGTAATAGTGTCAATTTTTGACCGATTTTTGAAATTCATATATCAGTTTATCCATCAGCAAATTGACTTTCAGTTGGCATTAAAACCTCAAAAAGTAAAATTTTCATCTTTTCTGAGAAAATCACGATTTAGTAAAAATTATGTTTTTTTACAAGGAAAATCCCTAAAACCTCAAATATTCTCACCTAACCCAACTTTGTGAACCTGTAATAGTGTCAATTTTTGACCGATTTTTGAAATTCATATATCAGTTTATCCATCAGCAAATTGACTTTCAGTTGGCATTAAAACCTCAAAAAGTAAAATTTTCATCTTTTCTGAGAAAATCACGATTTAGTAAAAATTATGTTTTTTTACAAGAAAATCCCTAAAACCTCAAATATTCTCACCTAACCCAACTTTGTGAACCTGTAATAGTGTCAATTTTTGACCGATTTTTGAAATTCATATATCAGTTTATCCATCAGCAAATTGACTTTCAGTTGGCATTAAAACCTCAAAAAGTAAAATTTTCATCTTTTCTGAGAAAATCACGATTTAGTAAAAATTATGTTTTTTTACAAGGAAAATCCCTAAAACCTCAAATATTCTCACCTAACCCCAACTTTGTGAACCTGTAATAGTGTCAATTTTTGACCGATTTTTGAAATTCATATATCAGTTTATCCATCAGCAAATTGACTTTCAGTTGGCATTAAAACCTCAAAAAGTAAAATTTTCATCTTTTCTGAGAAAATCACGATTTAGTAAAAATTATGTTTTTTTACAAGAAAATCCCTAAAACCTCAAATATTCTCACCTAACCCCAACTTTGTGAACCTGTAATAGTGTCAATTTTTGACCGATTTTTGAAATTCATATATCAGTTTATCCATCAGCAAATTGACTTTCAGTTGGCATTAAAACCTCAAAAAGTAAAATTTTCATCTTTTCTGAGAAAATCACGATTTAGTAAAAATTATGTTTTTTTACAAGAAAATCCCTAAAACCTCAAATATTCTCACCTAACCCCAACTTTGTGAACCTGTAATAGTGTCAATTTTTGACCGATTTTTGAAATTCATATATCAGTTTATCCATCAGCAAATTGACTTTCAGTTGGCATTAAAACCTCAAAAAGTAAAATTTTCATCTTTTCTGAGAAAATCACGATTTAGTAAAAATTATGTTTTTTTACAAGAAAATCCCTAAAACCTCAAATATTCTCACCTAACCCAACTTTGTGAACCTGTAATAGTGTCAATTTTTGACCGATTTTTGAAATTCATATATCAGTTTATCCATCAGCAAATTGACTTTCAGTTGGCATTAAAACCTCAAAAAGTAAAATTTTCATCTTTTCTGAGAAAATCACGATTTAGTAAAAATTATGTTTTTTTACAAGAAAATCCCTAAAACCTCAAATATTCTCACCTAACCCAACTTTGTGAACCTGTAATAGTGTCAATTTTTGACCGATTTTTGAAATTCATATATCAGTTTATCCATCAGCAAATTGACTTTCAGTTGGCATTAAAACCTCAAAAAGTAAAATTTTCATCTTTTCTGAGAAAATCACGATTTAGTAAAAATTATGTTTTTTTACAAGGAAAATCCCTAAAACCTCAAATATTCTCACCTAACCCCAACTTTGTGAACCTGTAATAGTGTCAATTTTTGACCGATTTTTGAAATTCATATATCAGTTTATCCATCAGCAAATTGACTTTCAGTTGGCATTAAAACCTCAAAAAGTAAAATTTTCATCTTTTCTGAGAAAATCACGATTTAGTAAAAATTATGTTTTTTTACAAGGAAAATCCCTAAAACCTCAAATATTCTCACCTAACCCAACTTTGTGAACCTGTAATAGTGTCAATTTTTGACCGATTTTTGAAATTCATATATCAGTTTATCCATCAGCAAATTGACTTTCAGTTGGCATTAAAACCTCAAAAAGTAAAATTTTCATCTTTTCTGAGAAAATCACGATTTAGTAAAAATTATGTTTTTTTACAAGGAAAATCCCTAAAACCTCAAATATTCTCACCTAACCCAACTTTGTGAACCTGTAATAGTGTCAATTTTTGACCGATTTTTGAAATTCATATATCAGTTTATCCATCAGCAAATTGACTTTCAGTTGGCATTAAAACCTCAAAAAGTAAAATTTTCATCTTTTCTGAGAAAATCACGATTTAGTAAAAATTATGTTTTTTTACAAGAAAATCCCTAAAACCTCAAATATTCTCACCTAACCCCAACTTTGTGAACCTGTAATAGTGTCAATTTTTGACCGATTTTTGAAATTCATATATCAGTTTATCCATCAGCAAATTGACTTTCAGTTGGCATTAAAACCTCAAAAAGTAAAATTTTCATCTTTTCTGAGAAAATCACGATTTAGTAAAAATTATGTTTTTTTACATAGAAAATCCCTAAAACCTCAAATATTCTCACCTAACCCCAACTTTGTGAACCTGTAATAGTGTCAATTTTTGACCGATTTTTGAAATTCATATATCAGTTTATCCATCAGCAAATTGACTTTCAGTTGGCATTAAAACCTCAAAAAGTAAAATTTTCATCTTTTCTGAGAAAATCACGATTTAGTAAAAATTATGTTTTTTTACAAGGAAAATCCCTAAAACCTCAAATATTCTCACCTAACCCCAACTTTGTGAACCTGTAATAGTGTCAATTTTTGACCGATTTTTGAAATTCATATATCAGTTTATCCATCAGCAAATTGACTTTCAGTTGGCATTAAAACCTCAAAAAGTAAAATTTTCATCTTTTCTGAGAAAATCACGATTTAGTAAAAATTATGTTTTTTTACATAGAAAATCCCTAAAACCTCAAATATTCTCACCTAACCCCAACTTTGTGAACCTGTAATAGTGTCAATTTTTGACCGATTTTTGAAATTCATATATCAGTTTATCCATCAGCAAATTGACTTTCAGTTGGCATTAAAACCTCAAAAAGTAAAATTTTCATCTTTTCTGAGAAAATCACGATTTAGTAAAAATTATGTTTTTTTACAAGGAAAATCCCTAAAACCTCAAATATTCTCACCTAACCCCAACTTTGTGAACCTGTAATAGTGTCAATTTTTGACCGATTTTTGAAATTCATATATCAGTTTATCCATCAGCAAATTGACTTTCAGTTGGCATTAAAACCTCAAAAAGTAAAATTTTCATCTTTTCTGAGAAAATCACGATTTAGTAAAAATTATGTTTTTTTACAAGAAAATCCCTAAAACCTCAAATATTCTCACCTAACCCAACTTTGTGAACCTGTAATAGTGTCAATTTTTGACCGATTTTTGAAATTCATATATCAGTTTATCCATCAGCAAATTGACTTTCAGTTGGCATTAAAACCTCAAAAAGTAAAATTTTCATCTTTTCTGAGAAAATCACGATTTAGTAAAAATTATGTTTTTTTACAAGAAAATCCCTAAAACCTCAAATATTCTCACCTAACCCCAACTTTGTGAACCTGTAATAGTGTCAATTTTTGACCGATTTTTGAAATTCATATATCAGTTTATCCATCAGCAAATTGACTTTCAGTTGGCATTAAAACCTCAAAAAGTAAAATTTTCATCTTTTCTGAGAAAATCACGATTTAGTAAAAATTATGTTTTTTTACAAGAAAATCCCTAAAACCTCAAATATTCTCACCTAACCCCAACTTTGTGAACCTGTAATAGTGTCAATTTTTGACCGATTTTTGAAATTCATATATCAGTTTATCCATCAGCAAATTGACTTTCAGTTGGCATTAAAACCTCAAAAAGTAAAATTTTCATCTTTTCTGAGAAAATCACGATTTAGTAAAAATTATGTTTTTTTACAAGAAAATCCTAAAACCTCAAATATTCTCACCTAACCCCAACTTTGTGAACCTGTAATAGTGTCAATTTTTGACCGATTTTTGAAATTCATATATCAGTTTATCCATCAGCAAATTGACTTTCAGTTGGCATTAAAACCTCAAAAAGTAAAATTTTCATCTTTTCTGAGAAAATCACGATTTAGTAAAAATTATGTTTTTTACAAGAAAATCCCTAAAACCTCAAATATTCTCACCTAACCCCAACTTTGTGAACCTGTAATAGTGTCAATTTTTGACCGATTTTTGAAATTCATATATCAGTTTATCCATCAGCAAATTGACTTTCAGTTGGCATTAAAACCTCAAAAAGTAAAATTTTCATCTTTTCTGAGAAAATCACGATTTAGTAAAAATTATGTTTTTTTACAAGAAAATCCCTAAAACCTCAAATATTCTCACCTAACCCCAACTTTGTGAACCTGTAATAGTGTCAATTTTTGACCGATTTTTGAAATTCATATATCAGTTTATCCATCAGCAAATTGACTTTCAGTTGGCATTAAAACCTCAAAAAGTAAAATTTTCATCTTTTCTGAGAAAATCACGATTTAGTAAAAATTATGTTTTTTTACAAGAAAATCCCTAAAACCTCAAATATTCTCACCTAACCCCAACTTTGTGAACCTGTAATAGTGTCAATTTTTGACCGATTTTTGAAATTCATATATCAGTTTATCCATCAGCAAATTGACTTTCAGTTGGCATTAAAACCTCAAAAAGTAAAATTTTCATCTTTTCTGAGAAAATCACGATTTAGTAAAAATTATGTTTTTTTACAAGAAAATCCCTAAAACCTCAAATATTCTCACCTAACCCAACTTTGTGAACCTGTAATAGTGTCAATTTTTGACCGATTTTTGAAATTCATATATCAGTTTATCCATCAGCAAATTGACTTTCAGTTGGCATTAAAACCTCAAAAAGTAAAATTTTCATCTTTTCTGAGAAAATCACGATTTAGTAAAAATTATGTTTTTTTACAAGGAAAATCCCTAAAACCTCAAATATTCTCACCTAACCCCAACTTTGTGAACCTGTAATAGTGTCAATTTTTGACCGATTTTTGAAATTCATATATCAGTTTATCCATCAGCAAATTGACTTTCAGTTGGCATTAAAACCTCAAAAAGTAAAATTTTCATCTTTTCTGAGAAAATCACGATTTAGTAAAAATTATGTTTTTTTACAAGGAAAATCCCTAAAACCTCAAATATTCTCACCTAACCCCAACTTTGTGAACCTGTAATAGTGTCAATTTTTGACCGATTTTTGAAATTCATATATCAGTTTATCCATCAGCAAATTGACTTTCAGTTGGCATTAAAACCTCAAAAAGTAAAATTTTCATCTTTTCTGAGAAAATCACGATTTAGTAAAAATTATGTTTTTTTACATAGAAAATCCCTAAAACCTCAAATATTCTCACCTAACCCCAACTTTGTGAACCTGTAATAGTGTCAATTTTTGACCGATTTTTGAAATTCATATATCAGTTTATCCATCAGCAAATTGACTTTCAGTTGGCATTAAAACCTCAAAAAGTAAAATTTTCATCTTTTCTGAGAAAATCACGATTTAGTAAAAATTATGTTTTTTTACAAGGAAAATCCCTAAAACCTCAAATATTCTCACCTAACCCCAACTTTGTGAACCTGTAATAGTGTCAATTTTTGACCGATTTTTGAAATTCATATATCAGTTTATCCATCAGCAAATTGACTTTCAGTTGGCATTAAAACCTCAAAAAGTAAAATTTTCATCTTTTCTGAGAAAATCACGATTTAGTAAAAATTATGTTTTTTTACATAGAAAATCCCTAAAACCTCAAATATTCTCACCTAACCCCAACTTTGTGAACCTGTAATAGTGTCAATTTTTGACCGATTTTTGAAATTCATATATCAGTTTATCCATCAGCAAATTGACTTTCAGTTGGCATTAAAACCTCAAAAAGTAAAATTTTCATCTTTTCTGAGAAAATCACGATTTAGTAAAAATTATGTTTTTTTACATAGAAAATCCCTAAAACCTCAAATATTCTCACCTAACCCCAACTTTGTGAACCTGTAATAGTGTCAATTTTTGACCGATTTTTGAAATTCATATATCAGTTTATCCATCAGCAAATTGACTTTCAGTTGGCATTAAAACCTCAAAAAGTAAAATTTTCATCTTTTCTGAGAAAATCACGATTTAGTAAAAATTATGTTTTTTTACAAGGAAAATCCCTAAAACCTCAAATATTCTCACCTAACCCCAACTTTGTGAACCTGTAATAGTGTCAATTTTTGACCGATTTTTGAAATTCATATATCAGTTTATCCATCAGCAAATTGACTTTCAGTTGGCATTAAAACCTCAAAAAGTAAAATTTTCATCTTTTCTGAGAAAATCACGATTTAGTAAAAATTATGTTTTTTTACAAGGAAAATCCCTAAAACCTCAAATATTCTCACCTAACCCAACTTTGTGAACCTGTAATAGTGTCAATTTTTGACCGATTTTTGAAATTCATATATCAGTTTATCCATCAGCAAATTGACTTTCAGTTGGCATTAAAACCTCAAAAAGTAAAATTTTCATCTTTTCTGAGAAAATCACGATTTAGTAAAAATTATGTTTTTTTACAAGAAAATCCCTAAAACCTCAAATATTCTCACCTAACCCCAACTTTGTGAACCTGTAATAGTGTCAATTTTTGACCGATTTTTGAAATTCATATATCAGTTTATCCATCAGCAAATTGACTTTCAGTTGGCATTAAAACCTCAAAAAGTAAAATTTTCATCTTTTCTGAGAAAATCACGATTTAGTAAAAATTATGTTTTTTTACAAGAAAATCCCTAAAACCTCAAATATTCTCACCTAACCCAACTTTGTGAACCTGTAATAGTGTCAATTTTTGACCGATTTTTGAAATTCATATATCAGTTTATCCATCAGCAAATTGACTTTCAGTTGGCATTAAAACCTCAAAAAGTAAAATTTTCATCTTTTCTGAGAAAATCACGATTTAGTAAAAATTATGTTTTTTTACAAGAAAATCCTAAAACCTCAAATATTCTCACCTAACCCCAACTTTGTGAACCTGTAATAGTGTCAATTTTTGACCGATTTTTGAAATTCATATATCAGTTTATCCATCAGCAAATTGACTTTCAGTTGGCATTAAAACCTCAAAAAGTAAAATTTTCATCTTTTCTGAGAAAATCACGATTTAGTAAAAATTATGTTTTTTTACAAGAAAATCCCTAAAACCTCAAATATTCTCACCTAACCCAACTTTGTGAACCTGTAATAGTGTCAATTTTTGACCGATTTTTGAAATTCATATATCAGTTTATCCATCAGCAAATTGACTTTCAGTTGGCATTAAAACCTCAAAAAGTAAAATTTTCATCTTTTCTGAGAAAATCACGATTTAGTAAAAATTATGTTTTTTACAAGGAAAATCCCTAAAACCTCAAATATTCTCACCTAACCCCAACTTTGTGAACCTGTAATAGTGTCAATTTTTGACCGATTTTTGAAATTCATATATCAGTTTATCCATCAGCAAATTGACTTTCAGTTGGCATTAAAACCTCAAAAAGTAAAATTTTCATCTTTTCTGAGAAAATCACGATTTAGTAAAAATTATGTTTTTTTACATAGAAAATCCCTAAAACCTCAAATATTCTCACCTAACCCCAACTTTGTGAACCTGTAATAGTGTCAATTTTTGACCGATTTTTGAAATTCATATATCAGTTTATCCATCAGCAAATTGACTTTCAGTTGGCATTAAAACCTCAAAAAGTAAAATTTTCATCTTTTCTGAGAAAATCACGATTTAGTAAAAATTATGTTTTTTTACAAGGAAAATCCCTAAAACCTCAAATATTCTCACCTAACCCCAACTTTGTGAACCTGTAATAGTGTCAATTTTTGACCGATTTTTGAAATTCATATATCAGTTTATCCATCAGCAAATTGACTTTCAGTTGGCATTAAAACCTCAAAAAGTAAAATTTTCATCTTTTCTGAGAAAATCACGATTTAGTAAAAATTATGTTTTTTTACATAGAAAATCCCTAAAACCTCAAATATTCTCACCTAACCCCAACTTTGTGAACCTGTAATAGTGTCAATTTTTGACCGATTTTTGAAATTCATATATCAGTTTATCCATCAGCAAATTGACTTTCAGTTGGCATTAAAACCTCAAAAAGTAAAATTTTCATCTTTTCTGAGAAAATCACGATTTAGTAAAAATTATGTTTTTTTACAAGAAAATCCCTAAAACCTCAAATATTCTCACCTAACCCCAACTTTGTGAACCTGTAATAGTGTCAATTTTTGACCGATTTTTGAAATTCATATATCAGTTTATCCATCAGCAAATTGACTTTCAGTTGGCATTAAAACCTCAAAAAGTAAAATTTTCATCTTTTCTGAGAAAATCACGATTTAGTAAAAATTATGTTTTTTTACAAGAAAATCCCTAAAACCTCAAATATTCTCACCTAACCCCAACTTTGTGAACCTGTAATAGTGTCAATTTTTGACCGATTTTTGAAATTCATATATCAGTTTATCCATCAGCAAATTGACTTTCAGTTGGCATTAAAACCTCAAAAAGTAAAATTTTCATCTTTTCTGAGAAAATCACGATTTAGTAAAAATTATGTTTTTTTACAAGAAAATCCCTAAAACCTCAAATATTCTCACCTAACCCCAACTTTGTGAACCTGTAATAGTGTCAATTTTTGACCGATTTTTGAAATTCATATATCAGTTTATCCATCAGCAAATTGACTTTCAGTTGGCATTAAAACCTCAAAAAGTAAAATTTTCATCTTTTCTGAGAAAATCACGATTTAGTAAAAATTATGTTTTTTTACATAGAAAATCCCTAAAACCTCAAATATTCTCACCTAACCCCAACTTTGTGAACCTGTAATAGTGTCAATTTTTGACCGATTTTTGAAATTCATATATCAGTTTATCCATCAGCAAATTGACTTTCAGTTGGCATTAAAACCTCAAAAAGTAAAATTTTCATCTTTTCTGAGAAAATCACGATTTAGTAAAAATTATGTTTT
Organism: Drosophila willistoni; assembly: GCF_018902025.1. Classification (NCBI taxonomy): domain Eukaryota; kingdom Metazoa; phylum Arthropoda; class Insecta; order Diptera; family Drosophilidae; genus Drosophila; species Drosophila willistoni. The sequence goes on from NW_025814787.1 coordinate 10,826, forward strand.
TTTACAAGGAAAATCCCTAAAACCTCAAATATTCTCACCTAACCCCAACTTTGTGAACCTGTAATAGTGTCAATTTTTGACCGATTTTTGAAATTCATATATCAGTTTATCCATCAGCAAATTGACTTTCAGTTGGCATTAAAACCTCAAAAAGTAAAATTTTCATCTTTTCTGAGAAAATCACGATTTAGTAAAAATTATGTTTTTTTACAAGGAAAATCCCTAAAACCTCAAATATTCTCACCTAACCCCAACTTTGTGAACCTGTAATAGTGTCAATTTTTGACCGATTTTTGAAATTCATATATCAGTTTATCCATCAGCAAATTGACTTTCAGTTGGCATTAAAACCTCAAAAAGTAAAATTTTCATCTTTTCTGAGAAAATCACGATTTAGTAAAAATTATGTTTTTTTACAAGGAAAATCCCTAAAACCTCAAATATTCTCACCTAACCCCAACTTTGTGAACCTGTAATAGTGTCAATTTTTGACCGATTTTTGAAATTCATATATCAGTTTATCCATCAGCAAATTGACTTTCAGTTGGCATTAAAACCTCAAAAAGTAAAATTTTCATCTTTTCTGAGAAAATCACGATTTAGTAAAAATTATGTTTTTTTACATAGAAAATCCCTAAAACCTCAAATATTCTCACCTAACCCCAACTTTGTGAACCTGTAATAGTGTCAATTTTTGACCGATTTTTGAAATTCATATATCAGTTTATCCATCAGCAAATTGACTTTCAGTTGGCATTAAAACCTCAAAAAGTAAAATTTTCATCTTTTCTGAGAAAATCACGATTTAGTAAAAATTATGTTTTTTTACAAGGAAAATCCCTAAAACCTCAAATATTCTCACCTAACCCCAACTTTGTGAACCTGTAATAGTGTCAATTTTTGACCGATTTTTGAAATTCATATATCAGTTTATCCATCAGCAAATTGACTTTCAGTTGGCATTAAAACCTCAAAAAGTAAAATTTTCATCTTTTCTGAGAAAATCACGATTTAGTAAAAATTATGTTTTTTTACATAGAAAATCCCTAAAACCTCAAATATTCTCACCTAACCCCAACTTTGTGAACCTGTAATAGTGTCAATTTTTGACCGATTTTTGAAATTCATATATCAGTTTATCCATCAGCAAATTGACTTTCAGTTGGCATTAAAACCTCAAAAAGTAAAATTTTCATCTTTTCTGAGAAAATCACGATTTAGTAAAAATTATGTTTTTTTACAAGGAAAATCCCTAAAACCTCAAATATTCTCACCTAACCCCAACTTTGTGAACCTGTAATAGTGTCAATTTTTGACCGATTTTTGAAATTCATATATCAGTTTATCCATCAGCAAATTGACTTTCAGTTGGCATTAAAACCTCAAAAAGTAAAATTTTCATCTTTTCTGAGAAAATCACGATTTAGTAAAAATTATGTTTTTTTACAAGGAAAATCCCTAAAACCTCAAATATTCTCACCTAACCCCAACTTTGTGAACCTGTAATAGTGTCAATTTTTGACCGATTTTTGAAATTCATATATCAGTTTATCCATCAGCAAATTGACTTTCAGTTGGCATTAAAACCTCAAAAAGTAAAATTTTCATCTTTTCTGAGAAAATCACGATTTAGTAAAAATTATGTTTTTTTACAAGGAAAATCCCTAAAACCTCAAATATTCTCACCTAACCCCAACTTTGTGAACCTGTAATAGTGTCAATTTTTGACCGATTTTTGAAATTCATATATCAGTTTATCCATCAGCAAATGACTTTCAGTTGGCATTAAAACCTCAAAAAGTAAAATTTTCATCTTTTCTGAGAAAATCACGATTTAGTAAAAATTATGTTTTTTTACAAGGAAAATCCCTAAAACCTCAAATATTCTCACCTAACCCCAACTTTGTGAACCTGTAATAGTGTCAATTTTTGACCGATTTTTGAAATTCATATATCAGTTTATCCATCAGCAAATTGACTTTCAGTTGGCATTAAAACCTCAAAAAGTAAAATTTTCATCTTTTCTGAGAAAATCACGATTTAGTAAAAATTATGTTTTTTTACATAGAAAATCCCTAAAACCTCAAATATTCTCACCTAACCCCAACTTTGTGAACCTGTAATAGTGTCAATTTTTGACCGATTTTTGAAATTCATATATCAGTTTATCCATCAGCAAATTGACTTTCAGTTGGCATTAAAACCTCAAAAAGTAAAATTTTCATCTTTTCTGAGAAAATCACGATTTAGTAAAAATTATGTTTTTTTACAAGGAAAATCCCTAAAACCTCAAATATTCTCACCTAACCCCAACTTTGTGAACCTGTAATAGTGTCAATTTTTGACCGATTTTTGAAATTCATATATCAGTTTATCCATCAGCAAATTGACTTTCAGTTGGCATTAAAACCTCAAAAAGTAAAATTTTCATCTTTTCTGAGAAAATCACGATTTAGTAAAAATTATGTTTTTTTACAAGGAAAATCCCTAAAACCTCAAATATTCTCACCTAACCCAACTTTGTGAACCTGTAATAGTGTCAATTTTTGACCGATTTTTGAAATTCATATATCAGTTTATCCATCAGCAAATTGACTTTCAGTTGGCATTAAAACCTCAAAAAGTAAAATTTTCATCTTTTCTGAGAAAATCACGATTTAGTAAAAATTATGTTTTTTTACAAGGAAAATCCCTAAAACCTCAAATATTCTCACCTAACCCCAACTTTGTGAACCTGTAATAGTGTCAATTTTTGACCGATTTTTGAAATTCATATATCAGTTTATCCATCAGCAAATTGACTTTCAGTTGGCATTAAAACCTCAAAAAGTAAAATTTTCATCTTTTCTGAGAAAATCACGATTTAGTAAAAATTATGTTTTTTACAAGAAAATCCCTAAAACCTCAAATATTCTCACCTAACCCCAACTTTGTGAACCTGTAATAGTGTCAATTTTTGACCGATTTTTGAAATTCATATATCAGTTTATCCATCAGCAAATTGACTTTCAGTTGGCATTAAAACCTCAAAAAGTAAAATTTTCATCTTTTCTGAGAAAATCACGATTTAGTAAAAATTATGTTTTTTTACAAGGAAAATCCCTAAAACCTCAAATATTCTCACCTAACCCCAACTTTGTGAACCTGTAATAGTGTCAATTTTTGACCGATTTTTGAAATTCATATATCAGTTTATCCATCAGCAAATTGACTTTCAGTTGGCATTAAAACCTCAAAAAGTAAAATTTTCATCTTTTCTGAGAAAATCACGATTTAGTAAAAATTATGTTTTTTTACAAGGAAAATCCCTAAAACCTCAAATATTCTCACCTAACCCCAACTTTGTGAACCTGTAATAGTGTCAATTTTTGACCGATTTTTGAAATTCATATATCAGTTTATCCATCAGCAAATTGACTTTCAGTTGGCATTAAAACCTCAAAAAGTAAAATTTTCATCTTTTCTGAGAAAATCACGATTTAGTAAAAATTATGTTTTTTTACAAGGAAAATCCCTAAAACCTCAAATATTCTCACCTAACCCAACTTTGTGAACCTGTAATAGTGTCAATTTTTGACCGATTTTTGAAATTCATATATCAGTTTATCCATCAGCAAATTGACTTTCAGTTGGCATTAAAACCTCAAAAAGTAAAATTTTCATCTTTTCTGAGAAAATCACGATTTAGTAAAAATTATGTTTTTTTACAAGGAAAATCCCTAAAACCTCAAATATTCTCACCTAACCCCAACTTTGTGAACCTGTAAAGTGTCAATTTTGACCTATTTTTGAAATTCATATATCAGTTTATCCATCAGCAAATAGACTTTCAGTTGGCATTAAACCTCAAAAAGTAAAATTTTCATCTTTTCTGAGAAAATCACGATTTAGTAAAAATTATGTTTTTTTACAAGGAAAATCCCTAAAACCTCAAATATTCTCACCTAACCCCAACTTTGTAACCTGTAATAGTGTCAATTTTTGACCGATTTTTGAAATTCATATATCAGTTTTCAATACCATTTATTGGATACTTTATTACAGTTAAATTATCAACTCATAAATTATATATTTATTGTTCTTCAAAGATCCGATCGTCGGCTTCTCAACAAGACTCCCTACTCCTCTACTTCTCGCTCTGTCTCTCTCTGTATGACTCTATTTAGTCTTCTCTCTGTATAGTCTTTGTCATTCTTGACATCCGCTCTCCTGACTCATCTTCGTTGATTCCTATGTAGTCGTAGCCTTCTTTTCATGTCTAGGCCGGAATCAAAACACACCATGTTTCATGTGATCGCTCGATATTACATTACTGTAAGTCGTTAGATACTGAACGATCGGTAGGTCTTCTACAATGTACATCGTTTCCTAAAACTTTCGTTACGACTACGTCCTTTAAACGCTGGTCAATTTATGAGTGTCTCCTGTACCATCGGTACATAGTCAATGACAACTAAATCATCTACTTCAAATTTTTGAGTTGGCATGCTTCAAGTCGAATCTTTTTTCCATTTTTCCTGTTCAGCTTTTATATTTTCTGCCGCTTGATGACGATTTAGTTGTACATCCGTTTCTTCAAACTGGTCTTCCGTCATTGCTTGTATAATTCGTTATACGATACATCTTTGGATTAAAATTAAATACCAAATCGTTCGGAGAAAATTTTGTCGTTGAATTCACGTTTGTATTCATACTCCACTGTATGTTGAACAACTGTTGATCCAATCGTTGTTTTTATCCGTACTTGTTTCAGCGCGTTTAGTAGTGTTTATTCATTCTCTCAGCTTGACCGTTGCGCGTGGTGTGCGCACTGCTGTTTAATATGTTATATGCCATATTTTTGCACAAAATCTTTGAATTCCTTTGATGTAAACGAAGTACCTCTATCTGATATGATACGTAATGGTTGCCCAAAAATACCAAACATGTGCGAAAGCGCTTTAATAACTGGGATGGTTTTTGTGTTGCGTTTGCGACTAATATGGTGAACTTGGTGAATGCGCATACTATCACCAAAATGTAAATATTTCCGCTCTTGCTTTTCGGAAATGGTCCAATATGATCGATATTTATTGTCCGGAATGGCATCGTATTACGTCCTGCAAGTGCATTTCTCCATCTGGTTTCCTCCTTTTATTTATTGATACAGCATTCGGACATGATTCTATATATGACTTAATAAATTTCTCATCCTCGGAACCAAAAATAACGACCAATTCGTTCATTGTCTTCTGCGCACTGTAATGACCTACATCATCGTTGTTGCTTTTAGTAATTCTCCAACGAACTGCTTGAGAACTACTAATTTATCGCCTTTATCTGTTTTTCTTAGTAACCTGCTTTTAGAAATGACATAATCGTTTTTATTTGCTTCCAATCAGCACTTTTATCTTTCATTTGAAATATTTCAAAAATTTGCTTAGCTTTGATCTTGCTTTTGCATGGTATACACCAGTCATCGTCTAAAAATGCCATCTGTTTCCATAATGCTGCTTTGTTCCTTAAGTACTGGTTGTCTGCTCATTCCATCTACATTGTAAATCTAAGCCCGTCGGTGCTTACATATGAAGTCGAATTCTTGATCACCATCGCGCAATAGGCGGCTGAAGACGTTGAGTTCTTTAATGTTGCTACAGCGTTGCAATCCGTTATTACTGAAAATTGAGATTCAAGAAGTATACCCGGAATCTTTCCAATGATTCCTAAGCTAAAACTTCCAGTGCATGCTTGAATACGATTTCAGAATCCGTACAAATCTACTGAAGTAAATACGCTTGATATCCTCTTTCCTGTTGAAATAGTATTGCTGAAATTCTGTGTGCTCGCATCCGTATGCACTTCATGATATTTCGTTGGTCATATAGCGTAAGACTGTTCCGTTGTAATAGCTTCTTTTAAACGATTGAAAGCTTCATTTTGATCAGTGTCCATATAAAGTTTTGGTTTTTCTTTAAAAGCATACTCAATGGTTGTGCTATTATGCTATAATTTGGAACAAATTTACGAAGAATCCACTAATTCCCAAAAATCTCCGTATTTCTATTTCATTCGTTGGCTGCGGATATTTAGTATACATTGTGTCTTTTCTTTTCCTGGTTGAATTCCTTTACCAGTAATAATATGACCTAGAAATTTGACTTCTTTTTCATGAACTTGCACTTAGATGGACGTAGGTTAATCCTCGGATTTAACCGCTTCTAAAAATTCATTTAGAATAACTTTTCCTTCGTCAATCGTTTTTGATGAAATAATAACTTCATCAACATAGCTTATTATATTTCTTTGATATTTGAGGTTTCGTATGATATCTGCGATGACTTTTTGGAATACCATTGGCGCATTAATCAAACCAAAACGCATGACATTAAACTCAAATAATCCGTCTGTTGTCATAAAGGCTGTAAATATCTTGCTCTCGTTGCTCATTTCTATTGATAATATCCAGACGTCATATCCAGCGTTGTAAAGAAATAATTTCCTGCTAACTTTGCCAATTGTCTTCTACGACTGGCATCGGTATGTTGCTTTACTGTGACTGCGTTGAGGCTCTGAAATCAACACATAAGCGATGTTCTCCATTGGTTTGGGCACCAAAATCGAGGATGCTGCATGTGTGATGTGCTTCGTTGGATTATGTTGTACTTCAGGAGTTCATCTACTACTGTTCGTAATGCATCTCTTTTTGCAAATGGTACTTGATATCGCCGTCCACAATTGGATTCGTGGTTGTTACTTTGATCTCCATCTTTGTTGATTTGCATCTGCCAATATTTGAAAAATCTTCGGCAAAGCATTCTGTATAAGCGTTCAATAGATCACTCACCTGTTTGCGCTGAGGATCGTAAACCTCAGCGCCGATATCAAACTCGCATTTTACCTCCGTCGGAGAATTAGTTGACTTCGTTTCGACCTTTGTCTCACCCTCTGCACACAAAATATCTCTTCCTAAGAGACTGCATGATTAAGTTATTTATCTTGAACTACGTAGATGCATACATCTATTCGCTTGTTATCCCAAACGATCTCCGTTAACAGGCATTCCTTTGACTCAACAATTCCTCCTCCAAAACCTCTGAAAGAATTGGTCATAACCTGTAGAACTGCGTCTTCGGTACCTGAGACTTCTGCATGAATGTATTTCACTGCCTGTGTCTACAAACGCTCATATTCATGTCCTTCAATAAGTATTTTCTTCAAGATTGGGACGCTTCTTATCCTTTATGCTATCAACTTTCGACACCGTTGACCGCTTAAGTCTGCAATCTTTCCTTCATGTCCTATCTTAGAGCAAAACGAACATCTTGGCTTTTTCGATTCAACCGGACACTTGGCTGCGATATGTCCAATATTATTACAATTAAAGCATTTTGGACCCTTAGCATTATTGTCCTTGTTAACCTCCATGGTCTTTGCGGTATCTGACATGCGTATTCCGTACGGTATGACTGCCATACGGATGAAAATTCATATTCTCCAGTGACCGAAACAATTCTGCACATGTACATAAATTCATGGCTAGTAAAGCTTTTGTTGACTCTTGCTGATTTACTCCGTTGATAATATATGAGTTGATGGATTTATCGTCTATATTAGCTTTTCGACCTATCGCCATCATTGAGTAGAAGTATTCAATTAACGTTTCGTTATGCTTTCTCTTGCGGCGCATCATTTGCCTGTGAACATCTGATATATTAACTACACTTGGAAATCCTTTAGTAGAGCATCCTTAAATTGACTCCAAGTCTGATATACTCTTTGTGAATCCAACCAGTCTTAGCTACGCTCTTAGTTTGTGCTGTACAGCAAACAATATGGTGCATCTCTCCACTCATACACGATCTGTAACTGTTCTACTTTGTCCAAAAATTGTTGCGAATTCACTGCTCCTTTTATTGGGTCAAATTCGGAAGATTCCTATAACATCTTTTATCGATGTATTAATGTTGTAGTCCCGTGACTTATTCGTTGTCCATAGATTGTTGCTCGACTACGTCGTGCTGATTTTCCTCGACCTTGCGGTTCATTTGGACGCTCCTGTGTTCCGTCATCATCAAATTGCTTTGGAATTGTTCTTCCAAGATCATGTTTCAAAAGATCTACTTTCTATCCGCTTGTGTCTTTTATCATCTATTTAACTCTTTCTTCTTATAGTTTTCATTTGACAATATTGACTTTCAGTTGGCATTAAAACCTCAAAAAGTAAAATTTTCATCTTTTCTGAGAAAATCACGATTTAGTAAAAATTATGTTTTTTTACAAGGAAAATCCCTAAAACCTCAAATATTCTCACCTACCCCAACTTTGTGAACCTGTAATAGTGTCAATTTTTGACCGATTTTTGAAATTCATATATCAGTTTATCCATCAGCAAATTGACTTTCAGTTGGCATTAAAACCTCAAAAAGTAAAATTTTCATCTTTTCTGAGAAAATCACGATTTAGTAAAAATTATGTTTTTTTACAAGGAAAATCCCTAAAACCTCAAATATTCTCACCTAACCCCAACTTTGTGAACCTGTAATAGTGTCAATTTTTGACCGATTTTTGAAATTCATATATCAGTTTATCCATCAGCAAATTGACTTTCAGTTGGCATTAAAACCTCAAAAAGTAAAATTTTCATCTTTTCTGAGAAAATCACGATTTAGTAAAAATTATGTTTTTTTACAAGAAAATCCCTAAAACCTCAAATATTCTCACCTAACCCCAACTTTGTGAACCTGTAATAGTGTCAATTTTTGACCGATTTTTGAAATTCATATATCAGTTTATCCATCAGCAAATAGACTTTCAGTTGGCATTAAAACCTCAAAAAGTAAAATTTTCATCTTTTCTGAGAAAATCACGATTTAGTAAAAATTATGTTTTTTTACATAGAAAATCCCTAAAACCTCAAATATTCTCACCTAACCCCAACTTTGTGAACCTGTAATAGTGTCAATTTTTGACCGATTTTTGAAATTCATATATCAGTTTATCCATCAGCAATGACTTTCAGTGCAAAACTCAAAAGTAAAATTTTCATCTTTTCTGAGAAAATCACGATTTAGTAAAAATTATGTTTTTTTACAAGAAAATCCCTAAAACCTCAAATATTCTCACCTAACCCCAACTTTGTGAACCTGTAATAGTGTCAATTTTTGACCGATTTTTGAAATTCATATATCAGTTTATCCATCAGCAAATAGACTTTAGTTGGCATTAAAACCTCAAAAAGTAAAATTTTCATCTTTTCTGAGAAAATCACGATTTAGTAAAAATATGTTTTTTTACATAGAAAATCCCTAAAACCTCAAATATTCTCACCTAACCCCAACTTTGTGAACTGTAATAGTGTCAATTTTTGACCGATTTTTGAAATTCATATATCAGTTTATCCATCAGCAAATAGACTTTCAGTTGGCATTAAAACCTCAAAAAGTAAAATTTTCATCTTTTCTGAGAAAATCACGATTTAGTAAAAATTATGTTTTTTTACATAGAAAATCCCTAAAACCTCAAATATTCTCACCTAACCCCAACTTTGTGAACCTGTAATAGTGTCAATTTTTGACCGATTTTTGAAATTCATATATCAGTTTATCCATCAGCAAATTGACTTTCAGTTGGCATTAAAACCTCAAAAAGTAAAATTTTCATCTTTTCTGAGAAAATCACGATTTAGTAAAAATTATGTTTTTTTGCAAGGAAAATCCCTAAAACCTCAAATATTCTCACCTAACCCCAACTTTGTGAACCTGTAATAGTGTCAATTTTTGACCGATTTTTGAAATTCATATATCAGTTTATCCATCAGCAAATAGACTTTCAGTTGGCATTAAAACCTCAAAAAGTAAAATTTCATTTTCTGAGAAAATCACGATTTAGTAAAAATATTTTTTTTTATAGAAAATCCCTAAAACCTCAAATATTCTCACCTAACCCCAACTTTGTGAACCTGTAATAGTGTCAATTTTTGACCGATTTTTGAAATTCATATATCAGTTTATCCATCAGCAAATAGACTTTCAGTTGGCATTAAAACCTCAAAAAGTAAAATTTTCATCTTTTCTGAGAAAATCACGATTTAGTAAAAATTATGTTTTTTTAAAGGAAAATCCCTAAAACCTCAAATATTCTCACCTACCCCAACTTTGTGAACCTGTAATAGTGTCAATTTTTGACCGATTTTTGAAATTCATATATCAGTTTATCCATCAGCAAATTGACTTTCAGTTGGCATTAAAACCTCAAAAAGTAAAATTTTCATCTTTTCTGAGAAAATCACGATTTAGTAAAAATTATGTTTTTTTACAAGGAAAATCCCTAAAACCTCAAATATTCTCACCTAACCCCAACTTTGTGAACCTGTAATAGTGTCAATTTTTGACCGATTTTTGAAATTCATATATCAGTTTATCCATCAGCAAATAGACTTTCAGTTGGCATTAAAACCTCAAAAAGTAAAATTTTCATCTTTTCTGAGAAAATCACGATTTAGTAAAAATTATGTTTTTTTACAAGGAAAATCCCTAAAACCTCAAATATTCTCACCTAACCCCAACTTTGTGAACCTGTAATAGTGTCAATTTTTGACCGATTTTTGAAATTCATATATCAGTTTATCCATCAGCAAATTGACTTTCAGTTGGCATTAAAACCTCAAAAAGTAAAATTTTCATCTTTTCTGAGAAAATCACGATTTAGTAAAAATTTGTTTTTTTACAAGGAAAATCCCTAAAACCTCAAATATTCTCACCTAACCCCAACTTTGTGAACCTGTAATAGTGTCAATTTTTGACCGATTTTTGAAATTCATATATCAGTTTATCCATCAGCAAATAGACTTTCAGTTGGCATTAAAACCTCAAAAAGTAAAATTTTCATCTTTTCTGAGAAAATCACGATTTAGTAAAAATTATGTTTTTTTACAAGGAAAATCCCTAAAACCTCAAATATTCTCACCTAACCCCAACTTTGTGAACCTGTAATAGTGTCAATTTTTGACCGATTTTTGAAATTCATATATCAGTTTATCCATCAGCAAATTGACTTTCAGTTGGCATTAAAACCTCAAAAAGTAAAATTTTCATCTTTTCTGAGAAAATCACGATTTAGTAAAAATTATGTTTTTTTACAAGGAAAATCCCTAAAACCTCAAATATTCTCACCTAACCCCAACTTTGTGAACCTGTAATAGTGTCAATTTTTGACCGATTTTTGAAATTCATATATCAGTTTATCCATCAGCAAATTGACTTTCAGTTGGCATTAAAACCTCAAAAAGTAAAATTTTCATCTTTTCTGAGAAAATCACGATTTAGTAAAAATTATGTTTTTTTACAAGGAAAATCCCTAAAACCTCAAATATTCTCACCTAACCCCAACTTTGTGAACCTGTAATAGTGTCAATTTTTGACCGATTTTTGAAATTCATATATCAGTTTATCCATCAGCAAATTGACTTTCAGTTGGCATTAAAACCTCAAAAAGTAAAATTTTCATCTTTTCTGAGAAAATCAGATTTAGTAAAAATTATGTTTTTTTACAAGGGAAAAATCCCTAAAAAACCTCCACAATATATTCTCACCAACCCCAACTTGTCTGTCCGTCGTCCTGTTGTCCGTTTGTATGAACACTAATTCAGACTATAAAGCTAGACCAAATTTTATGTAACTCGTTAGTATGTAATGATCAAGTTATTTCAATTTTCCACGCTTTCGCCCAATTAAAAAACGTTTATCTCAAAAATATTTAGCTAGAAACCATATTTATGTATATTCCTTAGTAAATGCACACATTTGTATGTAAAAATTTCACGCTTTTCCGTAATTTGAAAAATTGATTATCTCCGTATTTTTTACTCATGCAATCAATTTAGCACCTTAAATTTAATAATAAATCTCAAAATACCATTGATCAAATCATACATCTTATCATAAACTCCATAACCATTCTTGCTGGAATCCTAGATTAGTAAAATAGTTGCTAAACATATCATTTTGTGACCTGTTATGTATTTTGACGAGAAATTCATATATCAGTTTTATCCCATTCAGCAAATATGACTTTCCAGTTGGCATTAAAACCTCAAAAAGTAAAATTTTCATCTTTTCTGAGAAAATCACGATTTAGTAAAAATTATGTTTTTTTACAAGGAAAATCCCTAAAACCTCAAATATTCTCACCTAACCCCAACTTTGTGAACCTGTAATAGTGTCAATTTTTGACCGATTTTTGAAATTCATATATCAGTTTATCCATCAGCAAATAGACTTTCAGTTGGCATTAAAACCTCAAAAAGTAAATTTTCATCTTTTCTGAGAAAATCACGATTTAGTAAAAATTATGTTTTTTTACATAGAAAATCCCTAAAACCTCAAATATTCTCACCTAACCCCAACTTTGTGAACCTGTAATAGTGTCAATTTTTGACCGATTTTTGAAATTCATATATCAGTTTATCCATCAGCAAATTGACTTTCAGTTGGCATTAAAACCTCAAAAAGTAAAATTTTCATCTTTTCTGAGAAAATCACGATTTAGTAAAAATTATGTTTTTTTACATAGAAAATCCCTAAAACCTCAAATATTCTCACCTAACCCCAACTTTGTGAACCTGTAATAGTGTCAATTTTTGACCGATTTTTGAAATTCATATATCAGTTTATCCATCAGCAAATAGACTTTCAGTTGGCATTAAAACCTCAAAAAGTAAAATTTTCATCTTTTCTGAGAAAATCACGATTTAGTAAAATCCCTAAAACCTCAAATATTCTCACCTAACCCCAACTTTGTGAACCTGTAATAGTGTCAATTTTTGACCGATTTTTGAAATTCATATATCAGTTTATCCATCAGCAAATTGACTTTCAGTTGGCATTAAAACCTCAAAAAGTAAAATTTTCATCTTTTCTGAGAAAATCACGATTTAGTAAAATCCCTAAAACCTCAAATATTCTCACCTAACCCCAACTTTGTGAACCTGTAATAGTGTCAATTTTTGACCGATTTTTGAAATTCATATATCAGTTTATCCATCAGCAAATTGACTTTCAGTTGGCATTAAAACCTCAAAAAGTAAAATTTTCATCTTTTCTGAGAAAATCACGATTTAGTAAAAATTATGTTTTTTTACATAGAAAATCCCTAAAACCTCAAATATTCTCACCTAACCCCAACTTTGTGAACCTGTAATAGTGTCAATTTTTGACCGATTTTTGAAATTCATATATCAGTTTATCCATCAGCAAATTGACTTTCAGTTGGCATTAAAACCTCAAAAAGTAAAATTTTCATCTTTTCTGAGAAAATCACGATTTAGTAAAAATTATGTTTTTTTACAAGGAAAATCCCTAAAACCTCAAATATTCTCACCTAACCCCAACTTTGTGACCTGTAATAGTGTCAATTTTTGACCGATTTTTGAAATTCATATATCAGTTTATCCATCAGCAAATAGACTTTCAGTTGGCATTAAAACCTCAAAAAGTAAAATTTTCATCTTTTCTGAGAAAATCACGATTTAGTAAAAATTATGTTTTTTTACAAGGAAAATCCCTAAAACCTCAAATATTCTCACCTAACCCCAACTTTGTGAACCTGTAATAGTGTCAATTTTTGACCGATTTTTGAAATTCATATATCAGTTTATCCATCAGCAAATTGACTTTCAGTTGGCATTAAAACCTCAAAAAGTAAAATTTTCATCTTTTCTGAGAAAATCACGATTTAGTAAAAATTATGTTTTTTTACATAGAAAATCCCTAAAACCTCAAATATTCTCACCTAACCCCAACTTTGTGAACCTGTAATAGTGTCAATTTTTGACCGATTTTTGAAATTCATATATCAGTTTATCCATCAGCAAATTGACTTTCAGTTGGCATTAAAACCTCAAAAAGTAAAATTTTCATCTTTTCTGAGAAAATCACGATTTAGTAAAAATTATGTTTTTTTACAAGGAAAATCCCTAAAACCTCAAATATTCTCACCTAACCCCAACTTTGTGAACCTGTAATAGTGTCAATTTTTGACCGATTTTTGAAATTCATATATCAGTTTATCCATCAGCAAATAGACTTTCAGTTGGCATTAAAACCTCAAAAAGTAAAATTTTCATCTTTTCTGAGAAAATCACGATTTAGTAAAAATTATGTTTTTTTACAAGGAAAATCCCTAAAACCTCAAATATTCTCACCTAACCCCAACTTTGTGAACCTGTAATAGTGTCAATTTTGACCGATTTTTGAAATTCATATATCAGTTTATCCATCAGCAAATGACTTTCAGTTGGCATTAAAACCTCAAAAAGTAAAATTTTCATCTTTTCTGAGAAAATCACGATTTAGTAAAAATTATGTTTTTTTACAAGGAAAATCCCTAAAACCTCAAATATTCTCACCTAACCCCAACTTTGTGAACCTGTAATAGTGTCAATTTTTGACCGATTTTTGAAATTCATATATCAGTTTATCCATCAGCAAATTGACTTTCAGTTGGCATTAAAACCTCAAAAAGTAAAATTTTCATCTTTTCTGAGAAAATCACGATTTAGTAAAAATTATGTTTTTTTACAAGGAAAATCCCTAAAACCTCAAATATTCTCACCTAACCCCAACTTTGTGAACCTGTAATAGTGTCAATTTTTGACCGATTTTTGAAATTCATATATCAGTTTATCCATCAGCAAATGACTTTCAGTTGGCATTAAAACCTCAAAAAGTAAAATTTTCATCTTTTCTGAGAAAATCACGATTTAGTAAAAATTATGTTTTTTTACAAGAAAATCCCTAAAACCTCAAATATTCTCACCTAACCCCAACTTTGTGAACCTGTAATAGTGTCAATTTTTGACCGATTTTTGAAATTCATATATCAGTTTATCCATCAGCAAATGACTTTCAGTTGGCATTAAAACCTCAAAAAGTAAAATTTTCATCTTTTCTGAGAAAATCACGATTTAGTAAAAATTATGTTTTTTTACAAGGAAAATCCCTAAAACCTCAAATATTCTCACCTAACCCCAACTTTGTGAACCTGTAATAGTGTCAATTTTTGACCGATTTTTGAAATTCATATATCAGTTTATCCATCAGCAAATTGACTTTCAGTTGGCATTAAAACCTCAAAAAGTAAAATTTTCATCTTTTCTGAGAAAATCACGATTTAGTAAAAATTATGTTTTTTTACAAGGAAAATCCCTAAAACCTCAAATATTCTCACCTAACCCCAACTTTGTGAACCTGTAATAGTGTCAATTTTTGACCGATTTTTGAAATTCATATATCAGTTTATCCATCAGCAAATTGACTTTCAGTTGGCATTAAAACCTCAAAAAGTAAAATTTTCATCTTTTCTGAGAAAATCACGATTTAGTAAAAATTATGTTTTTTTACAAGGAAAATCCCTAAAACCTCAAATATTCTCACCTAACCCCAACTTTGTGAACCTGTAATAGTGTCAATTTTTGACCGATTTTTGAAATTCATATATCAGTTTATCCATCAGCAAATGACTTTCAGTTGGCATTAAAACCTCAAAAAGTAAAATTTTCATCTTTTCTGAGAAAATCACGATTTAGTAAAAATTATGTTTTTTTACAAGGAAAATCCCTAAAACCTCAAATATTCTCACCTAACCCCAACTTTGTGAACCTGTAATAGTGTCAATTTTTGACCGATTTTTGAAATTCATATATCAGTTTATCCATCAGCAAATGACTTTCAGTTGGCATTAAAACCTCAAAAAGTAAAATTTTCATCTTTTCTGAGAAAATCACGATTTAGTAAAAATTATGTTTTTTTACAAGGAAAATCCCTAAAACCTCAAATATTCTCACCTAACCCCAACTTTGTGAACCTGTAATAGTGTCAATTTTTGACCGATTTTTGAAATTCATATATCAGTTTATCCATCAGCAAATTGACTTTCAGTTGGCATTAAAACCTCAAAAAGTAAAATTTTCATCTTTTCTGAGAAAATCACGATTTAGTAAAAATTATGTTTTTTTACAAGGAAAATCCCTAAAACCTCAAATATTCTCACCTAACCCCAACTTTGTGAACCTGTAATAGTGTCAATTTTGACCGATTTTTGAAATTCATATATCAGTTTATCCATCAGCAAATGACTTTCAGTTGGCATTAAAACCTCAAAAAGTAAAATTTTCATCTTTTCTGAGAAAATCACGATTTAGTAAAAATTATGTTTTTTACAAGAAAATCCCTAAAACCTCAAATATTCTCACCTAACCCCAACTTTGTGAACCTGTAATAGTGTCAATTTTTGACCGATTTTTGAAATTCATATATCAGTTTATCCATCAGCAAATGACTTTCAGTTGGCATTAAAACCTCAAAAAGTAAAATTTTCATCTTTTCTGAGAAAATCACGATTTAGTAAAAATTATGTTTTTTTACAAGGAAAATCCCTAAAACCTCAAATATTCTCACCTAACCCCAACTTTGTGAACCTGTAATAGTGTCAATTTTTGACCGATTTTTGAAATTCATATATCAGTTTATCCATCAGCAAATGACTTTCAGTTGGCATTAAAACCTCAAAAAGTAAAATTTTCATCTTTTCTGAGAAAATCACGATTTAGTAAAAATTATGTTTTTTTACATAGAAAATCCCTAAAACCTCAAATATTCTCACCTAACCCCAACTTTGTGAACCTGTAATAGTGTCAATTTTTGACCGATTTTTGAAATTCATATATCAGTTTATCCATCAGCAAATTGACTTTCAGTTGGCATTAAAACCTCAAAAAGTAAAATTTTCATCTTTTCTGAGAAAATCACGATTTAGTAAAAATTATGTTTTTTACAAGGAAAATCCCTAAAACCTCAAATATTCTCACCTAACCCCAACTTTGTGAACCTGTAATAGTGTCAATTTTTGACCGATTTTTGAAATTCATATATCAGTTTATCCATCAGCAAATTGACTTTCAGTTGGCATTAAAACCTCAAAAAGTAAAATTTTCATCTTTTCTGAGAAAATCACGATTTAGTAAAAATTATGTTTTTTTACAAGGAAAATCCCTAAAACCTCAAATATTCTCACCTAACCCCAACTTTGTGAACCTGTAATAGTGTCAATTTTTGACCGATTTTTGAAATTCATATATCAGTTTATCCATCAGCAAATTGACTTTCAGTTGGCATTAAAACCTCAAAAAGTAAAATTTTCATCTTTTCTGAGAAAATCACGATTTAGTAAAAATTATGTTTTTTTACAAGGAAAATCCCTAAAACCTCAAATATTCTCACCTAACCCCAACTTTGTGAACCTGTAATAGTGTCAATTTTGACCGATTTTTGAAATTCATATATCAGTTTATCCATCAGCAAATTGACTTTCAGTTGGCATTAAAACCTCAAAAAGTAAAATTTTCATCTTTTCTGAGAAAATCACGATTTAGTAAAAATTATGTTTTTTTACATAGAAAATCCCTAAAACCTCAAATATTCTCACCTAACCCCAACTTTGTGAACCTGTAATAGTGTCAATTTTTGACCGATTTTTGAAATTCATATATCAGTTTATCCATCAGCAAATTGACTTTCAGTTGGCATTAAAACCTCAAAAAGTAAAATTTTCATCTTTTCTGAGAAAATCACGATTTAGTAAAAATTATGTTTTTTTACAAGGAAAATCCCTAAAACCTCAAATATTCTCACCTAACCCCAACTTTGTGAACCTGTAATAGTGTCAATTTTTGACCGATTTTTGAAATTCATATATCAGTTTATCCATCAGCAAATTGACTTTCAGTTGGCATTAAAACCTCAAAAAGTAAAATTTTCATCTTTTCTGAGAAAATCACGATTTAGTAAAAATTATGTTTTTTTACAAGGAAAATCCCTAAAACCTCAAATATTCTCACCTAACCCCAACTTTGTGAACCTGTAATAGTGTCAATTTTTGACCGATTTTTGAAATTCATATATCAGTTTATCCATCAGCAAATTGACTTTCAGTTGGCATTAAAACCTCAAAAAGTAAAATTTTCATCTTTTCTGAGAAAATCACGATTTAGTAAAAATTATGTTTTTTTACAAGGAAAATCCCTAAAACCTCAAATATTCTCACCTAACCCCAACTTTGTGAACCTGTAATAGTGTCAATTTTTGACCGATTTTTGAAATTCATATATCAGTTTATCCATCAGCAAATGACTTTCAGTTGGCATTAAAACCTCAAAAAGTAAAATTTTCATCTTTTCTGAGAAAATCACGATTTAGTAAAAATTATGTTTTTTTACAAGGAAAATCCCTAAAACCTCAAATATTCTCACCTAACCCCAACTTTGTGAACCTGTAATAGTGTCAATTTTTGACCGATTTTTGAAATTCATATATCAGTTTATCCATCAGCAAATGACTTTCAGTTGGCATTAAAACCTCAAAAAGTAAAATTTTCATCTTTTCTGAGAAAATCACGATTTAGTAAAAATTATGTTTTTTTACAAGAAAATCCCTAAAACCTCAAATATTCTCACCTAACCCCAACTTTGTGAACCTGTAATAGTGTCAATTTTTGACCGATTTTTGAAATTCATATATCAGTTTATCCATCAGCAAATTGACTTTCAGTTGGCATTAAAACCTCAAAAAGTAAAATTTTCATCTTTTCTGAGAAAATCACGATTTAGTAAAAATTATGTTTTTTTACAAGGAAAATCCCTAAAACCTCAAATATTCTCACCTAACCCCAACTTTGTGAACCTGTAATAGTGTCAATTTTTGACCGATTTTTGAAATTCATATATCAGTTTATCCATCAGCAAATTGACTTTCAGTTGGCATTAAAACCTCAAAAAGTAAAATTTTCATCTTTTCTGAGAAAATCACGATTTAGTAAAAATTATGTTTTTTTACAAGGAAAATCCCTAAAACCTCAAATATTCTCACCTAACCCCAACTTTGTGAACCTGTAATAGTGTCAATTTTTGACCGATTTTTGAAATTCATATATCAGTTTATCCATCAGCAAATTGACTTTCAGTTGGCATTAAAACCTCAAAAAGTAAAATTTTCATCTTTTCTGAGAAAATCACGATTTAGTAAAAATTATGTTTTTTTACAAGGAAAATCCCTAAAACCTCAAATATTCTCACCTAACCCCAACTTTGTGAACCTGTAATAGTGTCAATTTTTGACCGATTTTTGAAATTCATATATCAGTTTATCCATCAGCAAATTGACTTTCAGTTGGCATTAAAACCTCAAAAAGTAAAATTTTCATCTTTTCTGAGAAAATCACGATTTAGTAAAAATTATGTTTTTTACAAGGAAAATCCCTAAAACCTCAAATATTCTCACCTAACCCCAACTTTGTGAACCTGTAATAGTGTCAATTTTTGACCGATTTTTGAAATTCATATATCAGTTTATCCATCAGCAAATTGACTTTCAGTTGGCATTAAAACCTCAAAAAGTAAAATTTTCATCTTTTCTGAGAAAATCACGATTTAGTAAAAATTATGTTTTTTTACAAGGAAAATCCCTAAAACCTCAAATATTCTCACCTAACCCCAACTTTGTGAACCTGTAATAGTGTCAATTTTTGACCGATTTTTGAAATTCATATATCAGTTTATCCATCAGCAAATTGACTTTCAGTTGGCATTAAAACCTCAAAAAGTAAAATTTTCATCTTTTCTGAGAAAATCACGATTTAGTAAAAATTATGTTTTTTTACAAGGAAAATCCCTAAAACCTCAAATATTCTCACCTAACCCCAACTTTGTGAACCTGTAATAGTGTCAATTTTTGACCGATTTTTGAAATTCATATATCAGTTTATCCATCAGCAAATTGACTTTCAGTTGGCATTAAAACCTCAAAAAGTAAAATTTTCATCTTTTCTGAGAAAATCACGATTTAGTAAAAATTATGTTTTTTTACAAGAAAATCCCTAAAACCTCAAATATTCTCACCTAACCCCAACTTTGTGAACCTGTAATAGTGTCAATTTTTGACCGATTTTTGAAATTCATATATCAGTTTATCCATCAGCAAATGACTTTCAGTTGGCATTAAAACCTCAAAAAGTAAAATTTTCATCTTTTCTGAGAAAATCACGATTTAGTAAAAATTATGTTTTTTTACAAGAAAATCCCTAAAACCTCAAATATTCTCACCTAACCCCAACTTTGTGAACCTGTAATAGTGTCAATTTTTGACCGATTTTTGAAATTCATATATCAGTTTATCCATCAGCAAATGACTTTCAGTTGGCATTAAAACCTCAAAAAGTAAAATTTTCATCTTTTCTGAGAAAATCACGATTTAGTAAAAATTATGTTTTTTTACAAGGAAAATCCCTAAAACCTCAAATATTCTCACCTAACCCCAACTTTGTGAACCTGTAATAGTGTCAATTTTTGACCGATTTTTGAAATTCATATATCAGTTTATCCATCAGCAAATTGACTTTCAGTTGGCATTAAAACCTCAAAAAGTAAAATTTTCATCTTTTCTGAGAAAATCACGATTTAGTAAAAATTATGTTTTTTTACAAGGAAAATCCCTAAAACCTCAAATATTCTCACCTAACCCCAACTTTGTGAACCTGTAATAGTGTCAATTTTTGACCGATTTTTGAAATTCATATATCAGTTTATCCATCAGCAAATTGACTTTCAGTTGGCATTAAAACCTCAAAAAGTAAAATTTTCATCTTTTCTGAGAAAATCACGATTTAGTAAAAATTATGTTTTTTTACAAGAAAATCCCTAAAACCTCAAATATTCTCACCTAACCCCAACTTTGTGAACCTGTAATAGTGTCAATTTTTGACCGATTTTTGAAATTCATATATCAGTTTATCCATCAGCAAATTGACTTTCAGTTGGCATTAAAACCTCAAAAAGTAAAATTTTCATCTTTTCTGAGAAAATCACGATTTAGTAAAAATTATGTTTTTTTACATAGAAAATCCCTAAAACCTCAAATATTCTCACCTAACCCCAACTTTGTGAACCTGTAATAGTGTCAATTTTTGACCGATTTTTGAAATTCATATATCAGTTTATCCATCAGCAAATTGACTTTCAGTTGGCATTAAAACCTCAAAAAGTAAAATTTTCATCTTTTCTGAGAAAATCACGATTTAGTAAAAATTATGTTTTTTTACAAGGAAAATCCCTAAAACCTCAAATATTCTCACCTAACCCCAACTTTGTGAACCTGTAATAGTGTCAATTTTTGACCGATTTTTGAAATTCATATATCAGTTTATCCATCAGCAAATTGACTTTCAGTTGGCATTAAAACCTCAAAAAGTAAAATTTTCATCTTTTCTGAGAAAATCACGATTTAGTAAAAATTATGTTTTTTTACATAGAAAATCCCTAAAACCTCAAATATTCTCACCTAACCCCAACTTTGTGAACCTGTAATAGTGTCAATTTTTGACCGATTTTTGAAATTCATATATCAGTTTATCCATCAGCAAATTGACTTTCAGTTGGCATTAAAACCTCAAAAAGTAAAATTTTCATCTTTTCTGAGAAAATCACGATTTAGTAAAAATTATGTTTTTTTACAAGAAAATCCCTAAAACCTCAAATATTCTCACCTAACCCCAACTTTGTGAACCTGTAATAGTGTCAATTTTTGACCGATTTTTGAAATTCATATATCAGTTTATCCATCAGCAAATTGACTTTCAGTTGGCATTAAAACCTCAAAAAGTAAAATTTTCATCTTTTCTGAGAAAATCACGATTTAGTAAAAATTATGTTTTTTTACAAGAAAATCCCTAAAACCTCAAATATTCTCACCTAACCCCAACTTTGTGAACCTGTAATAGTGTCAATTTTTGACCGATTTTTGAAATTCATATATCAGTTTATCCATCAGCAAATTGACTTTCAGTTGGCATTAAAACCTCAAAAAGTAAAATTTTCATCTTTTCTGAGAAAATCACGATTTAGTAAAAATTATGTTTTTTTACAAGAAAATCCCTAAAACCTCAAATATTCTCACCTAACCCCAACTTTGTGAACCTGTAATAGTGTCAATTTTTGACCGATTTTTGAAATTCATATATCAGTTTATCCATCAGCAAATTGACTTTCAGTTGGCATTAAAACCTCAAAAAGTAAAATTTTCATCTTTTCTGAGAAAATCACGATTTAGTAAAAATTATGTTTTTTTACAAGAAAATCCCTAAAACCTCAAATATTCTCACCTAACCCCAACTTTGTGAACCTGTAATAGTGTCAATTTTTGACCGATTTTTGAAATTCATATATCAGTTTATCCATCAGCAAATTGACTTTCAGTTGGCATTAAAACCTCAAAAAGTAAAATTTTCATCTTTTCTGAGAAAATCACGATTTAGTAAAAATTATGTTTTTTTACATAGAAAATCCCTAAAACCTCAAATATTCTCACCTAACCCCAACTTTGTGAACCTGTAATAGTGTCAATTTTTGACCGATTTTTGAAATTCATATATCAGTTTATCCATCAGCAAATTGACTTTCAGTTGGCATTAAAACCTCAAAAAGTAAAATTTTCATCTTTTCTGAGAAAATCACGATTTAGTAAAAATTATGTTTTTTTACAAGGAAAATCCCTAAAACCTCAAATATTCTCACCTAACCCCAACTTTGTGAACCTGTAATAGTGTCAATTTTTGACCGATTTTTGAAATTCATATATCAGTTTATCCATCAGCAAATTGACTTTCAGTTGGCATTAAAACCTCAAAAAGTAAAATTTTCATCTTTTCTGAGAAAATCACGATTTAGTAAAAATTATGTTTTTTACATAGAAAATCCCTAAAACCTCAAATATTCTCACCTAACCCCAACTTTGTGAACCTGTAATAGTGTCAATTTTTGACCGATTTTTGAAATTCATATATCAGTTTATCCATCAGCAAATTGACTTTCAGTTGGCATTAAAACCTCAAAAAGTAAAATTTTCATCTTTTCTGAGAAAATCACGATTTAGTAAAAATTATGTTTTTTTACATAGAAAATCCCTAAAACCTCAAATATTCTCACCTAACCCCAACTTTGTGAACCTGTAATAGTGTCAATTTTTGACCGATTTTTGAAATTCATATATCAGTTTATCCATCAGCAAATTGACTTTCAGTTGGCATTAAAACCTCAAAAAGTAAAATTTTCATCTTTTCTGAGAAAATCACGATTTAGTAAAAATTATGTTTTTTTACATAGAAAATCCCTAAAACCTCAAATATTCTCACCTAACCCCAACTTTGTGAACCTGTAATAGTGTCAATTTTTGACCGATTTTTGAAATTCATATATCAGTTTATCCATCAGCAAATTGACTTTCAGTTGGCATTAAAACCTCAAAAAGTAAAATTTTCATCTTTTCTGAGAAAATCACGATTTAGTAAAAATTATGTTTTTTTACAAGGAAAATCCCTAAAACCTCAAATATTCTCACCTAACCCCAACTTTGTGAACCTGTAATAGTGTCAATTTTTGACCGATTTTTGAAATTCATATATCAGTTTATCCATCAGCAAATTGACTTTCAGTTGGCATTAAAACCTCAAAAAGTAAAATTTTCATCTTTTCTGAGAAAATCACGATTTAGTAAAAATTATGTTTTTTTACAAGAAAATCCCTAAAACCTCAAATATTCTCACCTAACCCCAACTTTGTGAACCTGTAATAGTGTCAATTTTTGACCGATTTTTGAAATTCATATATCAGTTTATCCATCAGCAAATTGACTTTCAGTTGGCATTAAAACCTCAAAAAGTAAAATTTTCATCTTTTCTGAGAAAATCACGATTTAGTAAAAATTATGTTTTTTTACAAGGAAAATCCCTAAAACCTCAAATATTCTCACCTAACCCCAACTTTGTGAACCTGTAATAGTGTCAATTTTTGACCGATTTTTGAAATTCATATATCAGTTTATCCATCAGCAAATTGACTTTCAGTTGGCATTAAAACCTCAAAAAGTAAAATTTTCATCTTTTCTGAGAAAATCACGATTTAGTAAAAATTATGTTTTTTTACATAGAAAATCCCTAAAACCTCAAATATTCTCACCTAACCCCAACTTTGTGACCTGTAATAGTGTCAATTTTTGACCGATTTTTGAAATTCATATATCAGTTTATCCATCAGCAAATTGACTTTCAGTTGGCATTAAAACCTCAAAAAGTAAAATTTTCATCTTTTCTGAGAAAATCACGATTTAGTAAAAATTATGTTTTTTTACATAGAAAATCCCTAAAACCTCAAATATTCTCACCTAACCCCAACTTTGTGACCTGTAATAGTGTCAATTTTTGACCGATTTTTGAAATTCATATATCAGTTTATCCATCAGCAAATGACTTTCAGTTGGCATTAAAACCTCAAAAAGTAAAATTTTCATCTTTTCTGAGAAAATCACGATTTAGTAAAAATTATGTTTTTTTACATAGAAAATCCCTAAAACCTCAAATATTCTCACCTAACCCCAACTTTGTGAACCTGTAATAGTGTCAATTTTTGACCGATTTTTGAAATTCATATATCAGTTTATCCATCAGCAAATTGACTTTCAGTTGGCATTAAAACCTCAAAAAGTAAAATTTTCATCTTTTCTGAGAAAATCACGATTTAGTAAAAATTATGTTTTTTACATAGAAAATCCCTAAAACCTCAAATATTCTCACCTAACCCCAACTTTGTGAACCTGTAATAGTGTCAATTTTTGACCGATTTTTGAAATTCATATATCAGTTTATCCATCAGCAAATTGACTTTCAGTTGGCATTAAAACCTCAAAAAGTAAAATTTTCATCTTTTCTGAGAAAATCACGATTTAGTAAAAATTATGTTTTTATACTATAACATGTAAAATGTAAGACCAAAGTGAGAAATATAGATTCTATGTAAAAAACATAATTTTATAAATCGTGATTTTCTCAGAAAAGATGAAAATTTTACTTTTTGAGGTTTTAATGCCAACTGAAAGTCAATTTGCTGATGGATAAACTGATATATGAATTTCAAAAATCGGTCAAAAATTGACACTATTACAGGATCACAAAGTTGGGGTTAGGTGAGAATATTTGAGGTTTTAGGGATTTTCTATGTAAAAAAACATAATTTTTACTAAATCGTGATTTTCTCAGAAAAGATGAAAATTTTACTTTTTGAGGTTTTAATGCCAACTGAAAGTCAATTTGCTGATGGATAAACTGATATATGAATTTCAAAAATCGGTCAAAAATTGACACTATTACAGGTCACAAAGTTGGGGTTAGGTGAGAATATTTGAGGTTTTAGGGATTTTCTATGTAAAAAAACATAATTTTTACTAAATCGTGATTTTCTCAGAAAAGATGAAAATTTTACTTTTTGAGGTTTTAATGCCAACTGAAAGTCAATTTGCTGATGGATAAACTGATATATGAATTTCAAAAATCGGTCAAAAATTGACACTATTACAGGTCACAAAGTTGGGGTTAGGTGAGAATATTTGAGGTTTTAGGGATTTTCTATGTAAAAAAACATAATTTTTACTAAATCGTGATTTTCTCAGAAAAGATGAAAATTTTACTTTTTGAGGTTTTAATGCCAACTGAAAGTCAATTTGCTGATGGATAAACTGATATATGAATTTCAAAAATCGGTCAAAAATTGACACTATTACAGGATCACAAAGTTGGGGTTAGGTGAGAATATTTGAGGTTTTAGGGATTTTCTTGTAAAAAAACATAATTTTTACTAATCGTGATTTTCTCAGAAAAGATGAAAATTTTACTTTTTGAGGTTTTAATGCCAACTGAAAGTCAATTTGCTGATGGATAAACTGATATATGAATTTCAAAAATCGGTCAAAAATTGACACTATTACAGGTCACAAAGTTGGGGTTAGGTGAGAATATTTGAGGTTTTAGGGATTTTCTATGTAAAAAAACATAATTTTTACTAAATCGTGATTTTCTCAGAAAAGATGAAAATTTTACTTTTTGAGGTTTTAATGCCAACTGAAAGTCAATTTGCTGATGGATAAACTGATATATGAATTTCAAAAATCGGTCAAAAATTGACACTATTACAGGTTCACAAAGTTGGGGTTAGGTGAGAATATTTGAGGTTTTAGGGATTTTCTATGTAAAAAAACATAATTTTTACTAAATCGTGATTTTCTCAGAAAAGATGAAAATTTTACTTTTTGAGGTTTTAATGCCAACTGAAAGTCAATTTGCTGATGGATAAACTGATATATGAATTTCAAAAATCGGTCAAAAATTGACACTATTACAGGTCACAAAGTTGGGTTAGGTGAGAATATTTGAGGTTTTAGGGATTTTCTTGTAAAAAAACATAATTTTTACTAAATCGTGATTTTCTCAGAAAAGATGAAATTTTACTTTTTGAGGTTTTAATGCCAACTGAAAGTCAATTTGCTGATGGATAAACTGATATATGAATTTCAAAAATCGGTCAAAATTGACACTATTACAGGATCACAAAGTTGGGGTTAGGTGAGAATATTTGAGGTTTTAGGGATTTTCTATGTAAAAAAACATAATTTTTACTAAATCGTGATTTTCTCAGAAAAGATGAAAATTTTACTTTTTGAGGTTTTAATGCCAACTGAAAGTCAATTTGCTGATGGATAAACTGATATATGAATTTCAAAAATCGGTCAAAAATTGACACTATTACAGGATCACAAAGTTGGGGTTAGGTGAGAATATTTGAGGTTTTAGGGATTTTCTATGTAAAAAAACATAATTTTTACTAAATCGTGATTTTCTCAGAAAAGATGAAAATTTTACTTTTTGAGGTTTTAATGCCAACTGAAAGTCAATTTGCTGATGGATAAACTGATATATGAATTTCAAAAATCGGTCAAAAATTGACACTATTACAGGATCACAAAGTTGGGGTTAGGTGAGAATATTTGAGGTTTTAGGGATTTTCTATGTAAAAAAACATAATTTTTACTAAATCGTGATTTTCTCAGAAAAGATGAAAATTTTACTTTTTGAGGTTTTAATGCCAACTGAAAGTCAATTTGCTGATGGATAAACTGATATATGAATTTCAAAAATCGGTCAAAAATTGACACTATTACAGGTTCACAAAGTTGGGGTTAGGTGAGAATATTTGAGGTTTTAGGGATTTTCCTTGTAAAAAAACATAATTTTTACTAAATCGTGATTTTCTCAGAAAAGATGAAAATTTTACTTTTTGAGGTTTTAATGCCAACTGAAAGTCAATTTGCTGATGGATAAACTGATATATGAATTTCAAAAATCGGTCAAAAATTGACACTATTACAGGTTCACAAAGTTGGGTTAGGTGAGAATATTTGAGGTTTTAGGGATTTTCTTGTAAAAAAACATAATTTTTACTAAATCGTGATTTTCTCAGAAAAGATGAAAATTTTACTTTTTGAGGTTTTAATGCCAACTGAAAGTCAATTTGCTGATGGATAAACTGATATATGAATTTCAAAAATCGGTCAAAAATTGACACTATTACAGGTTCACAAAGTTGGGGTTAGGTGAGAATATTTGAGGTTTTAGGGATTTTCCTTGTAAAAAAACATAATTTTACTAAATCGTGATTTTCTCAGAAAAGATGAAAATTTTACTTTTTGAGGTTTTAATGCCAACTGAAAGTCAATTTGCTGATGGATAAACTGATATATGAATTTCAAAAATCGGTCAAAAATTGACACTATTACAGGTTCACAAAGTTGGGGTTAGGTGAGAATATTTGAGGTTTTAGGGATTTTCCTTGTAAAAAAACATAATTTTTACTAAATCGTGATTTTCTCAGAAAAGATGAAAATTTTACTTTTTGAGGTTTTAATGCCAACTGAAAGTCAATTTGCTGATGGATAAACTGATATATGAATTTCAAAAATCGGTCAAAAATTGACACTATTACAGGTTCACAAAGTTGGGGTTAGGTGAGAATATTTGAGGTTTTAGGGATTTTCCTTGTAAAAAAACATAATTTTTACTAAATCGTGATTTTCTCAGAAAAGATGAAAATTTTACTTTTTGAGGTTTTAATGCCAACTGAAAGTCAATTTGCTGATGGATAAACTGATATATGAATTTCAAAAATCGGTCAAAAATTGACACTATTACAGGTTCACAAAGTTGGGGTTAGGTGAGAATATTTGAGGTTTTAGGGATTTTCTTGTAAAAAAACATAATTTTTACTAAATCGTGATTTTCTCAGAAAAGATGAAAATTTTACTTTTTGAGGTTTTAATGCCAACTGAAAGTCAATTTGCTGATGGATAAACTGATATATGAATTTCAAAAATCGGTCAAAAATTGACACTATTACAGGTCACAAAGTTGGGGTTAGGTGAGAATATTTGAGGTTTTAGGGATTTTCTATGTAAAAAAACATAATTTTTACTAAATCGTGATTTTCTCAGAAAAGATGAAAATTTTACTTTTTGAGGTTTTAATGCCAACTGAAAGTCAATTTGCTGATGGATAAACTGATATATGAATTTCAAAAATCGGTCAAAAATTGACACTATTACAGGTCACAAAGTTGGGTTAGGTGAGAATATTTGAGGTTTTAGGGATTTTCTATGTAAAAAAACATAATTTTTACTAAATCGTGATTTTCTCAGAAAAGATGAAAATTTTACTTTTTGAGGTTTTAATGCCAACTGAAAGTCAATTTGCTGATGGATAAACTGATATATGAATTTCAAAAATCGGTCAAAAATTGACACTATTACAGGTCACAAAGTTGGGGTTAGGTGAGAATATTTGAGGTTTTAGGGATTTTCCTTGTAAAAAAACATAATTTTTACTAAATCGTGATTTTCTCAGAAAAGATGAAAATTTTACTTTTTGAGGTTTTAATGCCAACTGAAAGTCAATTTGCTGATGGATAAACTGATATATGAATTTCAAAAATCGGTCAAAAATTGACACTATTACAGGTTCACAAAGTTGGGGTTAGGTGAGAATATTTGAGGTTTTAGGGATTTTCCTTGTAAAAAAACATAATTTTTACTAAATCGTGATTTTCTCAGAAAAGATGAAAATTTTACTTTTTGAGGTTTTAATGCCAACTGAAAGTCAATTTGCTGATGGATAAACTGATATATGAATTTCAAAAATCGGTCAAAAATTGACACTATTACAGGATCACAAAGTTGGGGTTAGGTGAGAATATTTGAGGTTTTAGGGATTTTCTATGTAAAAAAACATAATTTTTACTAAATCGTGATTTTCTCAGAAAAGATGAAAATTTTACTTTTTGAGGTTTTAATGCCAACTGAAAGTCAATTTGCTGATGGATAAACTGATATATGAATTTCAAAAATCGGTCAAAAATTGACACTATTACAGGTTCACAAAGTTGGGGTTAGGTGAGAATATTTGAGGTTTTAGGGATTTTCCTTGTAAAAAAACATAATTTTTACTAAATCGTGATTTTCTCAGAAAAGATGAAAATTTTACTTTTTGAGGTTTTAATGCCAACTGAAAGTCAATTTGCTGATGGATAAACTGATATATGAATTTCAAAAATCGGTCAAAAATTGACACTATTACAGGATCACAAAGTTGGGGTTAGGTGAGAATATTTGAGGTTTTAGGGATTTTCTATGTAAAAAAACATAATTTTTACTAAATCGTGATTTTCTCAGAAAAGATGAAAATTTTACTTTTTGAGGTTTTAATGCCAACTGAAAGTCAATTTGCTGATGGATAAACTGATATATGAATTTCAAAAATCGGTCAAAAATTGACACTATTACAGGATCACAAAGTTGGGGTTAGGTGAGAATATTTGAGGTTTTAGGGATTTTCTATGTAAAAAAACATAATTTTTACTAAATCGTGATTTTCTCAGAAAAGATGAAAATTTTACTTTTTGAGGTTTTAATGCCAACTGAAAGTCAATTTGCTGATGGATAAACTGATATATGAATTTCAAAAATCGGTCAAAAATTGACACTATTACAGGTTCACAAAGTTGGGGTTAGGTGAGAATATTTGAGGTTTTAGGGATTTTCCTTGTAAAAAAACATAATTTTTACTAAATCGTGATTTTCTCAGAAAAGATGAAAATTTTACTTTTTGAGGTTTTAATGCCAACTGAAAGTCAATTTGCTGATGGATAAACTGATATATGAATTTCAAAAATCGGTCAAAAATTGACACTATTACAGGTTCACAAAGTTGGGGTTAGGTGAGAATATTTGAGGTTTTAGGGATTTTCTTGTAAAAAAACATAATTTTTACTAAATCGTGATTTTCTCAGAAAAGATGAAAATTTTACTTTTTGAGGTTTTAATGCCAACTGAAAGTCAATTTGCTGATGGATAAACTGATATATGAATTTCAAAAATCGGTCAAAAATTGACACTATTACAGGTTCACAAAGTTGGGGTTAGGTGAGAATATTTGAGGTTTTAGGGATTTCCTTGTAAAAAAACATAATTTTTACTAAATCGTGATTTTCTCAGAAAAGATGAAAATTTTACTTTTTGAGGTTTTAATGCCAACTGAAAGTCAATTTGCTGATGGATAAACTGATATATGAATTTCAAAAATCGGTCAAAAATTGACACTATTACAGGTTCACAAAGTTGGGGTTAGGTGAGAATATTTGAGGTTTTAGGGATTTTCTATGTAAAAAAACATAATTTTTACTAAATCGTGATTTTCTCAGAAAAGATGAAAATTTTACTTTTTGAGGTTTTAATGCCAACTGAAAGTCAATTTGCTGATGGATAAACTGATATATGAATTTCAAAAATCGGTCAAAAATTGACACTATTACAGGTTCACAAAGTTGGGGTTAGGTGAGAATATTTGAGGTTTTAGGGATTTTCTATGTAAAAAAACATAATTTTTACTAAATCGTGATTTTCTCAGAAAAGATGAAAATTTTACTTTTTGAGGTTTTAATGCCAACTGAAAGTCAATTTGCTGATGGATAAACTGATATATGAATTTCAAAAATCGGTCAAAAATTGACACTATTACAGGTTCACAAAGTTGGGGTTAGGTGAGAATATTTGAGGTTTTAGGGATTTTCTTGTAAAAAAACATAATTTTTACTAAATCGTGATTTTCTCAGAAAAGATGAAAATTTTACTTTTTGAGGTTTTAATGCCAACTGAAAGTCAATTTGCTGATGGATAAACTGATATATGAATTTCAAAAATCGGTCAAAAATTGACACTATTACAGGTTCACAAAGTTGGGGTTAGGTGAGAATATTTGAGGTTTTAGGGATTTTCTTGTAAAAAAACATAATTTTTACTAAATCGTGATTTTCTCAGAAAAGATGAAAATTTTACTTTTTGAGGTTTTAATGCCAACTGAAAGTCAATTTGCTGATGGATAAACTGATATATGAATTTCAAAAATCGGTCAAAAATTGACACTATTACAGGTTCACAAAGTTGGGGTTAGGTGAGAATATTTGAGGTTTTAGGGATTTTCCTTGTAAAAAAACATAATTTTTACTAAATCGTGATTTTCTCAGAAAAGATGAAAATTTTACTTTTTGAGGTTTTAATGCCAACTGAAAGTCAATTTGCTGATGGATAAACTGATATATGAATTTCAAAAATCGGTCAAAAATTGACACTATTACAGGATCACAAAGTTGGGGTTAGGTGAGAATATTTGAGGTTTTAGGGATTTTCTATGTAAAAAAACATAATTTTTACTAAATCGTGATTTTCTCAGAAAAGATGAAAATTTTACTTTTTGAGGTTTTAATGCCAACTGAAAGTCAATTTGCTGATGGATAAACTGATATATGAATTTCAAAAATCGGTCAAAAATTGACACTATTACAGGTTCACAAAGTTGGGGTTAGGTGAGAATATTTGAGGTTTTAGGGATTTTCTTGTAAAAAACATAATTTTTACTAAATCGTGATTTTCTCAGAAAAGATGAAAATTTTACTTTTTGAGGTTTTAATGCCAACTGAAAGTCAATTTGCTGATGGATAAACTGATATATGAATTTCAAAAATCGGTCAAAAATTGACACTATTACAGGTCACAAAGTTGGGGTTAGGTGAGAATATTTGAGGTTTTAGGGATTTTCTTGTAAAAAAACATAATTTTTACTAAATCGTGATTTTCTCAGAAAAGATGAAAATTTTACTTTTTGAGGTTTTAATGCCAACTGAAAGTCAATTTGCTGATGGATAAACTGATATATGAATTTCAAAAATCGGTCAAAAATTGACACTATTACAGGTTCACAAAGTTGGGGTTAGGTGAGAATATTTGAGGTTTTAGGGATTTTCCTTGTAAAAAAACATAATTTTTACTAAATCGTGATTTTCTCAGAAAAGATGAAAATTTTACTTTTTGAGGTTTTAATGCCAACTGAAAGTCAATTTGCTGATGGATAAACTGATATATGAATTTCAAAAATCGGTCAAAAATTGACACTATTACAGGTCACAAAGTTGGGTTAGGTGAGAATATTTGAGGTTTTAGGGATTTTCTATGTAAAAAAACATAATTTTTACTAAATCGTGATTTTCTCAGAAAAGATGAAAATTTTACTTTTGAGGTTTTAATGCCAACTGAAAGTCAATTTGCTGATGGATAAACTGATATATGAATTTCAAAAATCGGTCAAAAATTGACACTATTACAGGTCACAAAGTTGGGTTAGGTGAGAATATTTGAGGTTTAGGGATTTTCTTGTAAAAAAACATAATTTTTACTAAATCGTGATTTTCTCAGAAAAGATGAAAATTTTACTTTTTGAGGTTTTAATGCCAACTGAAAGTCAATTTGCTGATGGATAAACTGATATATGAATTTCAAAAATCGGTCAAAAATTGACACTATTACAGGTTCACAAAGTTGGGGTTAGGTGAGAATATTTGAGGTTTTAGGGATTTTCTTGTAAAAAAACATAATTTTTACTAAATCGTGATTTTCTCAGAAAAGATGAAAATTTTACTTTTTGAGGTTTTAATGCCAACTGAAAGTCAATTTGCTGATGGATAAACTGATATATGAATTTCAAAAATCGGTCAAAAATTGACACTATTACAGGTTCACAAAGTTGGGGTTAGGTGAGAATATTTGAGGTTTTAGGGATTTTCTTGTAAAAAAACATAATTTTTACTAAATCGTGATTTTCTCAGAAAAGATGAAAATTTTACTTTTTGAGGTTTTAATGCCAACTGAAAGTCAATTTGCTGATGGATAAACTGATATATGAATTTCAAAAATCGGTCAAAATTGACACTATTACAGGTTCACAAAGTTGGGGTTAGGTGAGAATATTTGAGGTTTTAGGGATTTTCCTTGTAAAAAAACATAATTTTTACTAAATCGTGATTTTCTCAGAAAAGATGAAAATTTTACTTTTTGAGGTTTTAATGCCAACTGAAAGTCAATTTGCTGATGGATAAACTGATATATGAATTTCAAAAATCGGTCAAAAATTGACACTATTACAGGATCACAAAGTTGGGGTTAGGTGAGAATATTTGAGGTTTTAGGGATTTTCTATGTAAAAAAACATAATTTTTACTAAATCGTGATTTTCTCAGAAAAGATGAAAATTTTACTTTTTGAGGTTTTAATGCCAACTGAAAGTCAATTTGCTGATGGATAAACTGATATATGAATTTCAAAAATCGGTCAAAAATTGACACTATTACAGGTCACAAAGTTGGGGTTAGGTGAGAATATTTGAGGTTTTAGGGATTTTCTATGTAAAAAAACATAATTTTTACTAAATCGTGATTTTCTCAGAAAAGATGAAAATTTTACTTTTTGAGGTTTTAATGCCAACTGAAAGTCAATTTGCTGATATATGAATTTCAAAAATCGGTCAAAAATTGACACTATTACGGTACAAAGTTGGTTAGGTGAAAATTGAGGTTTTAGGGATTTTCTAATGCAAAAATGAACAGTCAATTTGCTGATGGATAAACTGATATATGAATTTCAAAAATCGGTCAAAAATTGACACTATTACAGGTTCACAAAGTTGGGGTTAGGTGAGAATATTTGAGGTTTAGGGATTTTCCTTGTAAAAAAACATAATTTTTACTAAATCGTGATTTTCTCAGAAAAGATGAAAATTTTACTTTTTGAGGTTTTAATGCCAACTGAAAGTCAATTTGCTGATGGATAAACTGATATATGAATTTCAAAAATCGGTCAAAAATTGACACTATTACAGGATCACAAAGTTGGGGTTAGGTGAGAATATTTGAGGTTTTAGGGATTTTCTTGTAAAAAAACATAATTTTTACTAAATCGTGATTTTCTCAGAAAAGATGAAAATTTTACTTTTTGAGGTTTTAATGCCAACTGAAAGTCATTTGCTGATGGATAAACTGATATATGAATTTCAAAAATCGGTCAAAATTGACACTATTACAGGTTCACAAAGTTGGGGTTAGGTGAGAATATTTGAGGTTTAGGGATTTTCCTTGTAAAAAAACATAATTTTTACTAAATCGTGATTTTCTCAGAAAAGATGAAAATTTTACTTTTTGAGGTTTTAATGCCAACTGAAAGTCAATTTGCTGATGGATAAACTGATATATGAATTTCAAAAATCGGTCAAAAATTGACACTATTACAGGTTCACAAAGTTGGGGTTAGGTGAGAATATTTGAGGTTTTAGGGATTTTCCTTGTAAAAAAACATAATTTTTACTAAATCGTGATTTTCTCAGAAAAGATGAAAATTTTACTTTTTGAGGTT
Organism: Drosophila willistoni; assembly: GCF_018902025.1. NCBI lineage: Eukaryota > Metazoa > Arthropoda > Insecta > Diptera > Drosophilidae > Drosophila > Drosophila willistoni. The sequence goes on from NW_025814787.1 coordinate 45,517, forward strand.
TTAATGCCAACTGAAAGTCAATTTGCTGATGGATAAACTGATATATGAATTTCAAAAATCGGTCAAAAATTGACACTATTACAGGTTCACAAAGTTGGGGTTAGGTGAGAATATTTGAGGTTTTAGGGATTTTCTTGTAAAAAAAACATAATTTTACTAAATCGTGATTTTCTCAGAAAAGATGAAAATTTTACTTTTTGAGGTTTTAATGCCAACTGAAAGTCAATTTGCTGATGGATAAACTGATATATGAATTTCAAAAATCGGTCAAAAATTGACACTATACAGGTTCACAAAGTTGGGGTTAGGTGAGAATATTTGAGGTTTTAGGGATTTTCCTTGTAAAAAAACATAATTTTTACTAAATCGTGATTTTCTCAGAAAAGATGAAAATTTTACTTTTTGAGGTTTTAATGCCAACTGAAAGTCAATTTGCTGATGGATAAACTGATATATGAATTTCAAAAATCGGTCAAAAATTGACACTATTACAGGTCACAAAGTTGGGGTTAGGTGAGAATATTTGAGGTTTTAGGGATTTTCTTGTAAAAAAACATAATTTTTACTAAATCGTGATTTTCTCAGAAAAGATGAAAATTTTACTTTTTGAGGTTTAATGCCAACTGAAAGTCAATTTGCTGATGGATAAACTGATATATGAATTTCAAAAATCGGTCAAAAATTGACACTATTACAGGATCACAAAGTTGGGGTTAGGTGAGAATATTTGAGGTTTTAGGATTTTCTATGTAAAAAAACATAATTTTTACTAAATCGTGATTTTCTCAGAAAAGATGAAAATTTTACTTTTGAGGTTTAATGCCAACTGAAAGTCAATTGCTGATGGATAAACTGATATATGAATTTCAAAAATCGGTCAAAAATTGACACTATTACAGGTTCACAAAGTTGGGGTTAGGTGAGAATATTTGAGGTTTTAGGGATTTTCCTTGTAAAAAAACATAATTTTACTAAATCGTGATTTTCTCAGAAAAGATGAAAATTTTACTTTTGAGGTTTTAATGCCAACTGAAAGTCAATTTGCTGATGGATAAACTGATATATGAATTTCAAAAATCGGTCAAAAATTGACACTATTACAGGATCACAAAGTTGGGTTAGGTGAGAAATTTTGAGGTTTTAGGGATTTCTATGTAAAAAAACATAATTTTTAACTAAATCGTGATTTCTCAGAAAAGATGAAAATTTTACTTTTTGAGGTTTTAATGCCAACTGAAAGTCAATTTGCTGATGGATAAACTGATATATGAATTTCAAAAATCGGTCAAAAATTGACACTATTACAGGTTCACAAAGTTGGGGTTAGGTGAGAATATTTGAGGTTTAGGGATTTTCTTGTAAAAAAACATCTAATTTTTTACTAAATCGTGATTTTTCAGAAAGATGAAAATTTTTACTTTTTGAGGTTTAATGCAACTGAAAGTCAATTTGCTGATGGATAAAACTGATATATGAATTTCAAAATCGGTCAAAAATTGACACTATTACAGGTTCACAAAGTTGGGGTTAGGTGAGAATATTTAAGGTTTTAGGGATTTCCCTTGTAAAAAAACTAATTTATACTAAATCGTGATTTTCTCTAGAAAAGATGAAAATTTTACTTTTTGAGGATTTTAATGCCAACTGGAAAGTCAATTTGCTGCATGGATAAACTGATATATGAATTTCAAAAACGGTCAAAATTGACACTATTACAGGATCACAAAGTTGGGGTTAGGTGAGAATATTTGAGGTTTTAGGGATTTTCTATGTAAAAAAACATAATTTTACTAAATCGTGATTTTCTCAGAAAAGATGAAAATTTTACTTTTTGAGGTTTTAATGCCAACTGAAAGTCATTTGCTGAATGGATAAACTGATATATGAATTTCAAAAATCGGTCCAAAAATTGACCACTATTACAGGTCACAAAGTTGGGGTTAGGTGAGAATATTTGAGGTTTTAGGGATTTTCCATTAAAAAAACATAATTTTTACTAAATCGTGATTTTCTCAGAAAAGATGAAAATTTTACTTTTTTGGAGTTTTAATGCCAACTGAAAGTCAATTGGCTGATGGATAAACTGATATATGAATTTCAAAAATCGGTCAAAAATTGACACTATTACAGGTTCACAAGTTGGGGTTAGGTGAGAATATTTGAGGTTTTAGGGATTTTCTATGTAAAAAACATAATTTTTACTAAATCGTGATTTTCTCAGAAAAGATGAAAATTTTACTTTTTGGGTTTAATGCCAACTGAAAGTCAATTTGCTGATGGATAAACTGATATATGAATTCAAAAATCGGTCAAAAATTGACACCCACTTACAGGTTCACAAAGTTGGGGTTAGGTGAGAATATTTGAGGTTTTAGGGATTTTCTTGTAAAAAAACATAATTTTTACTAAATCGTGATTTTCTCAGAAAAGATGAAAATTTTACTTTTTGAGGTTTTAATGCCAACTGAAAGTCAATTTGCTGATGGATAAACTGATATATGAATTTCAAAAATCGGTCAAAAATTGACACTATTACAGGTTCACAAAGTTGGGGTTAGGTGAGAATATTTGAGGTTTTAGGGATTTTCTATGTAAAAAAACATAATTTTTACTAAATCGTGATTTTCTCAGAAAAGATGAAAATTTTACTTTTTGAGGTTTTAATGCCAACTGAAAGTCAATTTGCTGATGGATAAACTGATATATGAATTTCAAAAATCGGTCAAAAATTGACACTATTACAGGTTCACAAAGTTGGGGTTAGGTGAGAATATTTGAGGTTTTAGGGATTTTCTTGTAAAAAAACATAATTTTTACTAAATCGTGATTTTCTCAGAAAAGATGAAAATTTTACTTTTTGAGGTTTTAATGCCAACTGAAAGTCAATTTGCTGATGGATAAACTGATATATGAATTTCAAAAATCGGTCAAAAATTGACACTATTACAGGTTCACAAAGTTGGGGTTAGGTGAGAATATTTGAGGTTTTAGGGATTTTCTATGTAAAAAAACATAATTTTTACTAAATCGTGATTTTCTCAGAAAAGATGAAAATTTTACTTTTTGAGGTTTTAATGCCAACTGAAAGTCAATTTGCTGATGGATAAACTGATATATGAATTTCAAAAATCGGTCAAAAATTGACACTATTACAGGTTCACAAAGTTGGGGTTAGGTGAGAATATTTGAGGTTTTAGGGATTTTCTATGTAAAAAAACATAATTTTTACTAAATCGTGATTTTCTCAGAAAAGATGAAAATTTTACTTTTTGAGGTTTTAATGCCAACTGAAAGTCAATTTGCTGATGGATAAACTGATATATGAATTTCAAAATCGGTCAAAAATTGACACTATTACAGGTTCACAAAGTTGGGGTTAGGTGAGAATATTTGAGGTTTTAGGGATTTTCTATGTAAAAAAACATAATTTTTACTAAATCGTGATTTTCTCAGAAAAGATGAAAATTTTACTTTTTGAGGTTTTAATGCCAACTGAAAGTCAATTTGCTGATGGATAAACTGATATATGAATTTCAAAAATCGGTCAAAAATTGACACTATTACAGGTTCACAAAGTTGGGGTTAGGTGAGAATATTTGAGGTTTTAGGGATTTTCTTGTAAAAAAACATAATTTTTACTAAATCGTGATTTTCTCAGAAAAGATGAAAATTTTACTTTTTGAGGTTTTAATGCCAACTGAAAGTCAATTTGCTGATGGATAAACTGATATATGAATTTCAAAAATCGGTCAAAAATTGACACTATTACAGGTTCACAAAGTTGGGGTTAGGTGAGAATATTTGAGGTTTTAGGGATTTTCTATGTAAAAAAACATAATTTTTACTAAATCGTGATTTTCTCAGAAAAGATGAAAATTTTACTTTTTGAGGTTTTAATGCCAACTGAAAGTCAATTTGCTGATGGATAAACTGATATATGAATTTCAAAAATCGGTCAAAAATTGACACTATTACAGGTTCACAAAGTTGGGTTAGGTGAGAATATTTGAGGTTTTAGGGATTTTCTATGTAAAAAAACATAATTTTTACTAAATCGTGATTTTCTCAGAAAGATGAAAATTTTACTTTTTGAGGTTTTAATGCCAACTGAAAGTCAATTTGCTGATGGATAAACTGATATATGAATTTCAAAAATCGGTCAAAAATTGACACTATTACAGGTCACAAAGTTGGGGTTAGGTGAGAATATTTGAGGTTTTAGGGATTTTCTATGTAAAAAAACATAATTTTTACTAAATCGTGATTTTCTCAGAAAAGATGAAAATTTTACTTTTTGAGGTTTTAATGCCAACTGAAAGTCAATTTGCTGATGGATAAACTGATATATGAATTTCAAAAATCGGTCAAAAATTGACACTATTACAGGTTCACAAAGTTGGGTTAGGTGAGAATATTTGAGGTTTTAGGGATTTTCTATGTAAAAAAACATAATTTTTACTAAATCGTGATTTTCTCAGAAAAGATGAAAATTTTACTTTTTGAGGTTTTAATGCCAACTGAAAGTCAATTTGCTGATGGATAAACTGATATATGAATTTCAAAAATCGGTCAAAAATTGACACTATTACAGGTTCACAAAGTTGGGGTTAGGTGAGAATATTTGAGGTTTTAGGGATTTTCTATGTAAAAAAACATAATTTTTACTAAATCGTGATTTTCTCAGAAAAGATGAAAATTTTACTTTTTGAGGTTTTAATGCCAACTGAAAGTCAATTTGCTGATGGATAAACTGATATATGAATTTCAAAAATCGGTCAAAAATTGACACTATTACAGGTTCCAAAGTTGGGGTTAGGTGAGAATATTGAGTTTTAGGGATTTTCCTTGTAAAAAACATAATTTTACTAAATCGTGATTTCTCAGAAAAGATGAAAATTTTACTTTTTGAGGTTTTAATGCCAACTGAAAGTCAATTTGCTGATGGATAAACTGATATATGAATTTCAAAAATCGGTCAAAATTGACACTATTACAGGTTCACAAAGTTGGGGTTAGGTGAGAATATTTGAGGTTTTAGGATTTTCTTGTAAAAAACATAATTTTACTAAATCGTGATTTTCTCAGAAAAGATGAAAATTTTACTTTTTGAGGTTTTAATGCCAACTGAAAGTCAATTTGCTGATGGATAAACTGATAATAATTTCAAAAATCGGTCAAAAATTGACACTATTACAGGATCACAAAGTTGGGGTTAGGTGAGAATATTTGAGGTTTTAGGATTTTCTATGTAAAAAAACATAATTTTTTACTAAATCGTGATTTTCTCAGAAAAGATGAAAATTTTACTTTTGAGGTTTTAATGCCAACTGAAAGTCAATTTGCTGATGGATAAACTGATATATGAATTTCAAAAATCGCGTCAAAAATTGA
>NW_025814788.1:0-28337 GCF_018902025.1 Drosophila willistoni
CGCTCTTGCGAGCTGAAACTCACCAAGTTTGTCTTGAATAAGAACTATTGCTGTTGGAAGTAATCCCCGCCGAGCGTGGCGAGTCAACATTGATGTTGCAAATGTTTTACTTTCGTCATGTGTATTATGAATGATTTGTTGCGATTGATGATGAATAGAAGGTCCCTCTAGTTGATAATTTCCCTGGACATTTAAATCCTTATGCATGTTTGAGTGATGTAAACCTCCACAATGACGACATCTATTCAATGAAGGACACTTTGAGGCTGGATGACCCTTATTGAGGCAATTCAAACAAAGTGACGCTGTTTTAACAATCTTAAATCGCTCAATAAAAGGTAGCGAATTAAAAACTGGACAGAATGCTAACCTATGCTCAGTTGACTGACATTGAATGCATCTACTTTGGGCAGCAACAAATACTTTTGAAGTACTATGAATTATGTCTCTGACGGTTCTTTCCTCTTATCGGTTTCGCAGATACCCTTCCAAATACTGACAGTGTCGACTGAGAATTTGATAACAGTCGGCCCAGTCTGGCAATTTATCGTATTCTTGAAAACGATCGTATGCTTGTTTGGATTCAAGATCAATTTTTGACATAACAATGTGAATAAGTACTGCGTTTAATACATCAGCTTCAGACCCAAGAGACAACAATGATCCGCGTAGAGCTGAAACCGTATCAAAAATTGTACGTAGGGTAACAGCGTCTGCCTTTTTCATTCTAGCAATGTTAAATAAACTTGAAATATGTTCTACGAAAATAAGAACTTTCTTGTCATATCGCTCGTGGAGGCGCTCTAGGGCCTTGGGATAATTTTCGTCTGATACTTGAAATGGCGAGACTACGCTTAGAGCTTGGCCAGATAGACAACTTATTAGATAGTTCAATTTATCAACATTGGACAATGAGTTGTCTTCATGGTACATGGTACATTTGTAAATGAAGTAATAAATTTTTTGAATTCCCCATATTTGCCGTCGAATTTAGGTAATTTGAGGGATGGAAGCCGATTATGATGTCCTCCATGATAAGTCGATGAATTAAAGAAACTAAGTTCATCTGGTTTTTCCTTTTTACTTGCCTTTGTTTTGATTAAAAGATTTTCTATCTCTGCCCGATTCGCGTCTGCTGGATCTAGCTTCTCAATATTGGTTAGAACTTGTAATGCTTGTTTAAAATACGACTCAATAATTTGAAACTGACAATCTAATATAATAGGGTCATTTTCAAGATCGATTCTAGCTCTTAAACTTTGAATATTAGATTGCAGTTGATTCCGTTGTTGTCTGAGAGGTAGAAGCTGCGTTTCATATGGTGGAGACATTTTGGGCCCTTAACGAAAGAGATGTAGCAAGTTAGAAATGAATTAAACGTGAGCTAAACGAGTTCTAGTTTTAATAAAAACACTCAAATGCATTAAGTTTTACTCAAGAGCTTAATAAGTGAGCTTTAATATGTAGATCGTTTCTCTATATGACAGTTTGAGTACTTACTCCGCTGTGCTTAATACTTAATAGCACGTGTTAAAGCTTACGAGTGTTTTACATGTGAGTGTAAAGCATGAGAAAGCTTTACGATCGCTAATGAGTGGCAATTGAGTCAAAGTTTGAGTGGAAATTGATAATGTAAATTTACACACTCAAGTTGACTTAGGTTATGATAGGGCTCCACGTAAATGTCCACGATGATGTCTTGCAAATGCCAATGATGAAGAAGTCCGATGACGACTACCCAAGATGATTATGTAACGATGAAGAAGTCCAATGATGAATGTGATGATGATGACCGCTGAAAAGTCCAATGATGACTGTCCAAGATGATGTAACGATGAGTGCAATATAATGAACGAATAAACGACTTTATATAGTGTTAAGTTTTTATGTTGGGACTTGCGAAGTGCAAGGTCCTGTCACGGTCGCCAATGTTTGATCTGCCCAGTTGCAGATGGTACAAAACTCCAATGCTCAATAGCATGTGGAGTGAAGTGAGGAAAAATAAGTCTTCTCCTCTTCGAATTCCAGAAAAAAGTCATTTTTATATTTCGTTTTCATGAGTTAGAAGCTCTTCATGAGCCATGTAACAGAAGCTTTTAGAACATGTTAATGTAAATACAGTGGTAGAAATTTCGACAATCTTAAACAAATAATATAAGAGATTTTAATATATACAAATCTAAGTTAACAATGACGTCTCCTCAAACAGTTTGTATTTTGTTAGTATATTCAACCTGATGAGACAAACTTCTGCGAGGTTTGGCATTAAAGTTTTGCAGGAATCTATAATAAAAAATTTGGGCAAAATTCATTTTATCCAAATATTTTACTGCCACATTTTAGCCCAGACATTTGACAATCCTTTTGGTTTCATTTTTTTTCAATAACAATTTCGAATTGCCTGTTATGCAGTTTCAACCTGTGTTTCGTTTTTGTTGCACAAAACAATTGAAAATAGTTTTTGCTTTTTATAAAATTGAAAATTGTGCCACTCCCACTTATAAATTGTACAGAAAGCCACTCTACTAATTGCTTTTTCCCCAATACACTAACCCATTTGAAGGTACATTGACTTTTATATTTCTAATATGATTGCATTTTTCATTTCAGGTAAAATGCCGAATTCATATGAAACCATACGAATTTTGCGCTTGCACGAGCCTGCTCGTGTGGCCAATAGAACATTTCTCAACTTTCTTCGGGAATTCCGTTCAACGAATACCCAGCTTGATCTGAATACATCCATTCGTCGGGGTACACACATCTGGCAAACGATGAATAATACCGAAAGAAGCAAGTATGACTATACAATGCCAAGCAAAAGCCGAGAAGCCACTGCTCCCAGGATAATGCCGACATGTGCTGTAACAAGAAAATGAAGAGAAAGTCCCCTTGTCCCATGAAGAGGCCATCTTGTCCCAAGAAACGTAAGCCACGTGGCTGCCCACGTAAGCCTGCTTGCCCCATGAGAAAGAAGAAGCGTGCATGCGCCAAGAAACGTAAACCAGCTTGCCCCAAGAAGCGTAAACCAGCTTGTCGCAGGAAGCGCAAGGCCTGTCGCCCCAAGCGTAGAAACCCATGCGCCAAAAAGCGTGTCAAGTGCAGCAAACCCGTCCCGTTATGAATAATGGGTATCTGAATTTCGTTCGATCGTTCCGCAAGAAGCATTGTGGTCTAAAGCCACAGGAATTGATCAAAATGGCCGCGCGTGCCTGGTGCAGTTTATCGGAAGATAAGAAGAATCGTTATCGTCGCATGGCAAGAAACAAACCTAATAACCTATTTGAAAGCATTTAATTAGAACTTATTTTTTTTGCAGGCCTTCAAGGTAACGAAGAGCTGTCGGCATAAACATCCCCGTGTTTGCACCGGGAAGTACGATGTCCAAAGTTATGCCGAGCTGTATCCATCCTCCAAATCGTAGTCGTGTGTGTGTTCATGATTCCCCCCAAAAAAAAGTAACTGCTGCTTACCATGTAATGTAATAATTTAAACTTGTAACGAATGTAATAGTGTGTAAATTTTAAGTAATTAGAAGTACAAATGTAAAAATAAAACTGCATTAATTTTATTTTTTGAACCAATTGATAGTGAAAAAAGACCGGGGTCACTTGCACATTATTTTTTTACATCTTAAATAGCTCACTGCGTCCATTTACGAACCTCTTCTAGTAGTACAAAACATGAATTGTTGAATAAATGTTGGAGAAAGAGTTCAAATGTTCAATTCAAACGTTCAAACTAGTTTCTTAATCTATATAGCAAATTTAATGATGCTTCCAATTTGTTATTAGGAAAAACGAATGTATAACGAATGTTTAGATTACGACCTTTTTTAAATTTAAGTCAAACTTTACTTTAACCTTTTTGTGGTGCCTTTGAAATAATCTTCTTTTTGAACATTGACCTCGAGACGGCTCAAATGCAAGGTTTGTCTTTAATATTAGCTCATAGCAAGTTTTCTAAAAATGGTTTTTAGGTGTTCAAGAGAACAAAGCTATTTAGTTAAACATTTTAGATCTGTATACATAACTTTGACTTGTAAAGCCACGTCAAAATTATATGCGGGATTTCTGAGTTTTAAAAGCTTTCGGGTTTTTCTATATCGTATTGTTACTTATATTCGTAGGGTTAGTAAAGTATGTGTTTGTTGCATAATGAATCATTTCCTGCATTTTGTAATTTTGTGAATTTTTAAAAATGTTTTTAAAAATTTTGAGATAAAAAAAACTTTTCGATTTTTCAGTTTCTCTATGGAATACAATTACTTTTTAGAAATTATATAGAGGAAATTAGTAAAGTTGAACTATTTCTACTAGCCGAAAACCAAAATCGAAAATATGAAAAAACCTTAATTTGTTTCGATTGTTGTACATTAAACATATGTATTGTGAAAGAACATTTGATGTCCATTAAAAACGATTGCAAAACTGTTTGAAATTCAAGACAAAAACAAAGAAAAAAAAACAAATCTATAAAAATAAAATTAATGCAATTTCAGCAAATTTTTTTTTGACTGCTAAGACTAGTAAATTTTTATATTATTTGTCCGCCATTTCAAATCAATTAAGTCCCTGATGCGTATGTGTGTGTGTGTGTGTGTGTGGGAGAATGCTTTTTGGCCAAACTGTTTGGTCTACACTTCTAGCTGGCGGCATAGAGACACTATTATTTTTTTTCGAACCAATTTCAATTGAAAATCTGTTAGCATAAACAAATGCAAACGTTTGTTAGCAAAAACAACCTTTTGGTTTATGCATTTTTGTCGGTTTCAAAATTCCAATTGCTAAAATAATAATAAAAACAAAAAGCAAAATATATGAACCGCAATAACAAAAGAAACGAGTATATATACATAAATGCGTTTAATGGAACTGGCTCGTTAGCGCATTTAAAGTGAAAATGAAAACATTTCCGTGGTCTCCCGTGACCCGAAACTTTTTGCAATGCATAGATTTATCGTTTTTATGCGTTGAAAATCACATTAGCTTCCGCCCCCTGCGATAAACCTAAGAAGCGCATAAAAATATCCTTCTTATGAATCCTGCACCTATTTTTCATTGTGGGAAATTGTGCAAATGCCAAATGCCCCCCAAAAAACAAAGTAACTGCTGCTTACCATGTAATGTAATAATTTAAACTTGTAACGAATGTAATAGTGTGTAAATTTTAAGTAATTACAAGTACAAATGTAAAAATAAAACTGCATTAATTTTATTTTTTGAACCAATTGATAGTGAAAAAAGACCGGGGTCACTCGCACATTATTTTTTTACATCTTAAATGGCTCACTGCGTCCATTTACGAACCTCTTCTAGTAGTACAAAACATGAATTGTTGAATAAATGTTGGAGAAAGAGTTAAAATGTTCAATTCAAACGTTCAAACTAGTTTCTTAATCTATATAGCAAATTTAATGATGCTTCCAATTTGTTATTAGGAAAAACGAATGTTGAGATTACGACCTTTTTTATATTTAAGTCAAACTCTGCATTAACCTTTTTGGGGTGCCTTTGAAATAATCTTGTTTTTGAACATTGACCTCGAGAAATGCAAGGTTTGTCTTTAATATTAGTTCATAGAAAGTTTCTTATAAGCTTTATCCCGAATGATACCCGGAAAGATGCCTATTCCTTGAATATGTTTTCTAAAAATGGTTTTTAGGTGTTCAAGAGAATAAAGCTATTTAGTTAAACATTTTAGATCTGTATACATAACTTTGACTTGTAAAGCCACATCAAAATTATATGCGGGATTTCTGAGTTTTAAAAGCTTTCGGGTTTTTCTATATCGTATTGTTACTTATATTCGTAGGGTTAGTAAAGTATGTGTTTGTTGCATAATGAATCATTTCCTGCCTTTTGTAATTTTGTGAATTTTTAAAAATGTTTTTAAAAACTGTGAGATTAAAAAAAACTTTTCGATTTTTCAGTTTCTCTATGGAATACAATTACTTTTTAAAACTTATATAGAGGAAATTAGTAAAGTTTAACTATTTCTACAAGCCGAAATCCAAAATCGAAAATATGAAAAAGCGTTAATTTGTTTCGATTGTTGTACATTAAACATATGTATTTTGAAAGAACATTTGATGTCCATTAAAAACGATTGCAAAACTGTTTGAAATTCAAGATAAAAACAAAGAAAAAAAAAACAAATCTATATAAATAAAATGAATGCAATTTTAGCAAATTTTTTTCGACCGCTAAGACTAGTATCTTTATACCCTTGCAAAAAGGGTATATTAATTTTGGTCAGAAGTGTGCAACGCATAGAAGGAAGCATCTCCGACCATATAAAGTATATATATTCTTGATCAGCATGACGAGACGAGTTCATATAGCCATGTCCGTCCGTCCGTCCGTCCGTCCGTCTGGATCAACGCGAACTCCTCCTAGACCGTTAGAGCTACAGAGTTGAAATTTGTAGGCTTGTATATACTGCAGGGGTTGTATATCTCGGATTCAGCCGGATCGGACCACTATACCATATAGCTCCCATACAAATGGCAAAGTCACAAACAGTGACTTTTCTCAATAACTTCGTTATTTTCTGAGCTATTGGTGTGAAATTTAATATTGGTGAGTTTATAATACATTTAAACGACTATGCCAAATTTGATCAAGATCGGGTGACTATATCATATAGCTCCCATAGGAACGATCTTTCGAAAACAGTGACTTTTGCCAATAACTTCGTTACTTTTGACGCGATTGCTTTCAAATTAAACATTTGTTAGTTTAATATATCTGTTAATGACTGTACCGAATTTGATGAAGATCGGAATACTATATTATATAGCTCCCATAAGAACGATCGGTGGAAAACAGTGACTTTGATCAATATCTTCGTTATTTCCTATGTAGGCCGTTCTTTCGGAAACATTAGCCTTTTTAGCTTAAACGTTTTTCCATTTTGATGGCTATAGGTAAGGAATGAGTTACCATAAAAGTTGCAAGGGTATACAAACTTTGACGCGGTCGAAGTTAGTCCCGGGCCTCTGGTTTTATATTATTTGTCCGCCATTTCAAATCAATCAAGTCCCTGATGCGTATGTGTGCGTGTGTGCATATGTGGGAGAATGCTTTTTGGCCAAAACGTTTGGTCTACACTTCTCGCTGGCGGCATAGAGACACTATTATTTTTTTTCGAACCAATTTCAATTGAAAATCTGTTAGCATAAACAAATGCAAACGTTTGTTAGCAAAAACAACCTTTTGGTTTATGCATTTTTGTCGGTTTCAAAATTCCAATTGCTAAAATAATAATAAAAACAAAAAGCAAAATATATGAACCGCAATAACAAAAAGAAACGAGTAAATATATGTATATATACATAAATGCGTTTAATGGAACTGGCTCGTTAGCGCATTTAAAGTGAAAATGAAAACGTTTCCGTGGTCTCCCGTGACCCAAAACTTTTTGCAACGCATAGATTTATCGTTTTTATGCGTTGAAAATCCCATTAGCTTCCGCCCCCTGCGACAAACCTAAGAAGCGCATAAAAATATCCTTCCCATGTTCGTTTTTTTCTTCCGTTTTACTTTTGTTGTTCGTGATAAAAGAGCATGAACACCAATGCAAAAGCACTTGAGACTGTTTACTCTCATAAGGGGTGTTCTGGTCGTACAGTACAGTAGTACAGAATATGAGTCTAGTATTAAAATCTTCTATTTATAATAAGCAGAGTATGCATAACACCCTCTTTGGTTCTTTCTTTCTTCCTCGCCTCTGGCATCTTCAGTCTGTAGTTTATTGTATGTATACGACCCTAAGCACCCATTTTGGTGCCATTTTGGAACGCTTTTTATACCCTTGCAGAGGGTATTATAAAATTGGTCAGATGTTTGTAACGCACAGAAGGAGACGTTTCCGACCCCATAAAGTATATATATTCTTGATCAGCATGAGAAGCTAAGTCGATATAGCCATGTCCGTCTGTCCGTCTGACCGTCTGTCCGTCTGTCCGTCGGTGCGTACGCGTTTTACTCAGCCATCTTAAGAGCTATCGGGATGAAATTTTTTTTGGGAGCTTTTTTTTACCCGGGTGAGATAAAGTATGAAAATCTTTGGGATCGGACCACTATATCATATAGCTCTAGAAGAAACATTTTTGCAAAAATTGGAGTATCCCCATGAAATTTACCAATATGATAGTAATAGATATAAAATCTCAGATCCCAAAATTTGAATCTGATCCGATAAATAGAACACAAGTTACAGTCAATATAAATCGGTTCAAACGCTGCCGGAGCGCTGCTTGCTGCCTACTACTGCCATCATCAAATCAACAGAGCACACGCATACACACACAGACGCAACGCTACATGAACTGTATGTGTATGCGTGCCGTGCTTTGCTTAGAAAATGATGGAAGAAGAAAAACTTGTGGTAAAAAGAGAAATAATATTTTGTTTGTGTATTGATGAATTGAGTTGCAGGGAAAGAAATTTCAAAAAGGAAAAATATTATTGCCAAGTATACTGCAAGGGTATATAAACTTCGGCATAGCCGAAGTTAGCTTCTTTGATATTTAATTTGTCTAACGATGCAGACAGAGAAAATTCTTTGCGCTAAGCATTGAAAAAACAAATTTCCAACAAACAACATGGCAAAAAATTACAATGAACGAATCAAAGTAAAGAAAGAAAGAAAGAAACATTGCAGACAATTGAAAACGGCGACAAAAGAGAAGCAGACGCTGGAGAGAAAACGTGAAGAAGTACAGGAAAAAAAAACCCGAAAAAGCAATCCAAAATAATAAATCACACCTTTGTCACTCAATGCTTTTCGTGTTCGTGTTTTCATTTTATTCCCTTTCCCCTCAAAAAAAGGTATATTCACTTGTTGGGTAAGGCCTGACTAAATTCATCTCTAGACTTACTTCCTTGTGATCTTCAGATCACATAAGCTATCCAAATGCTTTAGTTTGTTTTTTAGTTTAGTTTTTCACATAGACTGATCGTAACAGCTTTTCAGCTATTATATTTCAATAATACAGAGACTTGGCAAGGGTAGACAAACATTACCAAAAACGCACATTCAATTTAACCTTATCAATTTTTTTTTCCAATTAAATCCTTTTGAAATTGGTTGGGCTTTGGCCTTTCGTCGGCCATCGACTGCGACATGTAATTAGTTGACAATGGTGTTACTGCTGGGTCTTAATTAAATTTTTATCTCTGCTCCTTCTCTCACGCCTTTTCAAGTGGCTTCCATCTGGCCAACAAAAACAAGAAACGAAAAAAAAAAAAATACAAATAAAAAGGATTCAATTGTGAGCTCTGCCTTCAAAATGCCAAGTTAACAACAGCAGTAGACATTGGGGATTTTAAATATCTGTTGGGCTTACTTAAAGTTTATCGGAATACGTAATTAAATAAAATTTAGTCACGCAAAGTGAGAAAATTAAGGCCACATCAGAAACAGAAAGATACCTCAAGCTAAGAATATTAATAGCCAAAATGTTGGGTATTTAAAAATATTTTGATTAATTTTTTGTAAACTATGATGGGCTATGATTATATGCCCTTGCTAGTTCTACGAAATCTTAAGAAGACTAAGCAATTTTACTATTTGGAAAGTTCATTCAAATTTTTCTAACTTAGATTTCAATCTTATCAACCGACAAAATTTAGTTATGCATCTTTGAAGTAAAAAGTTAATTATATTTTTCATGTCGAGGAGAAGAAGTGGCCTAGAAAATGGTTAACATTGAAAGGAACTTCCCGACAGAGACGAAATGGGAAATGAATTTGTTAAACAATTGGTCCATTGGCTTACTTCGCCAGCTCTTGCTTTGGCTCTTAAGAAAATTTTAATATGGCTTTAGCATACAATTTAATAAAAAATTCAGTCTACGACAAGTCCGCAAGTCGAGCGGAAATGCTTTTGGCTTGCTTCAAAATTCATCAAAGTGTTCGATTCAATGTTGATTTCCACTTTTGCAGAATTAAAAAAAAAGCACAGCATTTCCGTTTCACTTTTTTCCGTTTCAATTTTTAACATTTTTCCCGCTCTCTCTCTCTCTGTCTTCTCTTTCCTCTTTTTGAGTGTTATACTTTTTTGCTGTGTTAATTACATTTAGCAAGATTTATGCAATTTACGCGCACAGGAAAAGCATTAATTAATTTTAGATGCATAATGATTAAAACTGGCTAGGCAAAAGGGAAGTTGGAAAATGGCTAACTGATCGGTATACAAAGTTTTGTATTAATGAGAAAATTACTCATCGCTTGTCTTCCACTTAAACTTTTTCTTATTTAAGTGAACTGAAGTGTTGCATAAACTTTCGTCATCAAAACAATTAACTTTAGCCGAGTGAGAAATGACAGATGCAAACGAAATGCAAATTATTTTCAAGCAAAATTTATGCCGCAATTTGCTTGTCAACAAGCATGTATGCCTATACAAAGATATGGGCTACGCCCATTAATTATAGCATAAACACACTCAAACCCAAACAGAATCTTGGGCAAAAAACTTAATTGCATTTGACTTAACCAATAAATATTGTAAATTTGTTCTTAAAGAATTGGTTTTTTTATCATTCAACATCTGTCAAAGCAACACAAATGACATTAAAATTAAAATGAAAAAATTAAAAAAAAAAATTGTTGAGAATGAAACGTTTAATGATTTATGATTATATGAATTATTTAACTATTTGCAACCAAAATATATTTAAAATGTAAATTTGTTGTACTAGAAATAAGTAAACATAACACTCCTCTTTTCTATATAAAAGTCCGCAGAAAAAGCTTAGTAGTCATTTTAAGCAGTCTAAAAACAATTAATTTTCAGAAAAATCTTCTAAAGTTGAAGGCAGGGAATTTAGTTTTTAAGTATTCAAATAAACAAGTAAAGGAAAAACATGGATTAAAAGAACAGTTGTAGATATTTTACATAATTTTAAAGCTTACACACAGATATTTGATTAAACTTTTATAATTAATAATAAATAAATATAAATATTTCTCTTTTAAAGATCATTTTTAGTATTATCTGCATTCTATGGCCCCGGATCATATATAGCCCCGGATCAGGTTTCGATCTTGAGTTTAACTTTTTAAATTTCGATTATATTTTTATTAAGTTACTTTGAAAATTTAATGTAATTAAATGTTTAAAATTTTAAACAATGTGGTCAAAAGTACAAAGTTTTCAAATTAAAGAAATATAGAAAAAAAAAGAGGGCATCTAACGGTTAGACACGATAGAAGTGAAACCTTCCGTAAAACAAACTGAGAGAGAATGAGACGAAAGCAGCGAAAGGAGCGGGATAATTATAGGTTCATTATAATATTGCTATAAAGGTCATGTTTTATTTTCTTCATTTTATTATTATTCATCCTCAATGTTTTCAATTTCAACAAATGATACGAGTGGCTTATGATAGCTAAAATATGATACAAATGCTTTGGTTTCGATGTTGTCAACATATCTTTGAAATACCGCGTCAATTGTTGTTTTTGATCGTGTTGTTGATTCAGTGATCGCACTATTACATTTTTAAACTGAATGTTGTATTGAGAAAGTCAATTAAAGGAACCGCTGTGTCCAATGCAAAACTTACGTTGAAATCGCCACTTAAAATCATTGGAACTTTATCGTAATCTTTTCTAAGTATCCGCGATACTTCTGGTGTATACTTTATTAAATTTTCATGAATGAATTCCGTGATGCTATTTATTGATTGATTGGGTGAAATATAAATTGCCACAATTAAAACTGTTTTCCATTGCTCAATCTGGTTTCGCATGCACATATTTCTCCCACTTTAGAGAGCTGAACAGACAGTGATTCTAGTTGCTGTGCATTCATTCATTATATATTTTTTGATATATTTTTATTTACTTTTTATACCCTTGCAGAGTGTATTGTAAAATTGGTCAGATGTTCGTAACGCACAGAAGGAGGCGTTTACGACCTGAGAAAGTGAGTTGATATAGCCATGTCCATCTGTCCGTCCGTCTGTGCGTATGCGTTTTACTCAGCCGTCTTAAGAGCTATCGGGATGAAGTCTTTTTTTGGGGCTTTTTATTACCCGGGTAAGATAAAGTATGAAAATCCTTAGGATCGGACCACTATATCATATAGGTCTAGAAGAAAACATTTTGCGGACATGGCTATATCAACTCAGCTTCTCATGCTGATCAAGAATTTATATACTTTATTGGGTCGTAAACGCCTCCTTCTGTGCGTTACGAACATCTGACCTATTTTACAATACCCTCTGCAAGGGTATAAAAAGTAAATAAAAATGTATCACAAAAAAATATATAAATATATAAAACGCATTATGAATAAAAAGCATTATGAAAAACTTCGACCAAGCTGGGAGTCGAACCCCGGCCGCCCGATCGCCAAGCGAGCACACTAACTACAGAACTCTACGGCAATTTACAAAGTGTCGACGTGGCTCTGTTGTTAGTGTGCTCGCTTGGCGATGGGGCGGCCGGGGTTCGACTCCCAGCTTGGTCGAAGTTTTTCATAATGCATTTTATTCATAATGCTTTTTATATATTTGCATCTCATTCTCTCGCAGGCTGAATACTATAAGATCTATATGTGTCTCTTTTTAGTGTCGCTTTTTCGCTTCATCGAGTCTCAAATTACTCCCAACGATTCTAAAGAAGTTTTCACTTCAAAAATAGAAAAAAATCTAAAATGCGAAACCCTTGCTATGGGCAAACGAGTTAAAATTCATGTGGAAGAACTCTCAGTTGCATAACCAATTGACACAAGTTATCTAAAACTGTTCTCTTTAGCTTTTCGTAATGGATTTTACATTTAGATTTCTCTTTTCTTTACTCAGCATTGGGAAATGGTTTTGTTTTTCGAATGTTTGTGAATAAACTTTTATTTATATACATTTTTATTACGTTGATTGTGATGGATAAAGTTTATGAGAGTGTGTACACGTAATTAGTTAACAAGTTGCATAAGCACTTTAAACTTGAGCGATTTAAGTAGCCATAGAACCAGATCCACTGAAGTAAAGACTCATAAACCAGCCATAGTATTCTCTGGTCCTTCTGTTCTCATTTTCGTACTTGTGCACTGAGGCCACTCAGTCGGCTTTAACCACGTGTAGTTGTTTGATGTTCTTGTTGTCTATGTGTGTGTGTGTGGGGGTGCATGTATGTGTATTTGACAAGGACATTTCATGCAGCTAATGATGTATTCATTTACCAACAAGCCAACCACTCCACGGAAAGAAAAAATCATTCAAGCTTTCTTGACTTAGCTGGAATTGGAGCTAAAGATCAAAGTTACACATGCTGTTAATACCCTTTTGGTCTTTTAGATGCCAAAGTATCATAACTTAAAAGTTATTGTACATAATTTCGTTTGCCAAGGAGTAAAAGAGCAGGATATATTATATATTTTATCTTTCCACTTTGATTCTATCACTCAATCAAGTTTCATTGTTCTTTCAAGAATATTCGCACGAAAATTCGCCGATTTATATTCACGCTGCACCAATTCTCGCCCCATCGGTAAACAAAGGACTGAAAAGCAGGGATCAAGAAAAGATAATAAACCGGAAATAGAAGATAATGCGGCAACCGTGAAATTTATGCTTTATACCGCATAAATTGACTGAGACACTTATGACGGGCGTTGTTTTTTGGGGTTTCTTGGAATGTAGGGCGTTAAGCGAGACTAAGGCCAAGGGGAGACTTCCTTTTTATTTCGCTTGCCCTGTGCTTGCTATCCCTTGCTGCTGCTTCTGCTTTGTGGGCCGTCGATTTTGTTTGAGCAATTAAAATGCCTCAACTAGACCGCCCACATTAATTACAAATTGTTGGCTTCGTTTGCTTCCGTTTTTTTCTTTTAAACCAAACACCTAATAAATCAAAGAGGACTCCTGAGAGAGCCCCCTAGAGTATGCTTGTTAAATGCTCGTAATAAATTAGCTTCCGCCCCCTGGTCAAAAACCTCTACTGCCTGGCTTCTTCTTCGCCCTTCCAATTGACTTGATTATTGGCTTAGCTCTTGGTCTGGCCATTTTACAATAGCCAAACGAATCGTACTCAATCGAAGGCTGTTGGGATGTAGAACAAGACCAGACTCATTCATTTTGCCAAGTCTGTGAATTTGCTTGCACTTTTCTTTTTCTCTTCCCCCTCTGCCCATGCAACATTTTATTCTCTTTTGTTCGCTTTTTATTTTTAATGAAGTCAGCGCAAAATTTCGTTTTTTGCTGGCAGAGTTCCGTTGATTTTTTTTTCCGTTTCCGCTCTTATGCAATTCGTTTGTAATGCTCGCTCAGTGTTTAAATTGCAGTAAATGAGCATACGATTTTTGTTGGTTAGAGACTTAACAACTATATAGCATATAAACGTGGCTCATTTAATAAAATAGGTGATTAATTGTTTGCTTAAATCTTGACTATGCATCATCTGTTCCAGAGTGCTAAGCATTTTCATTAGCAATTATTTCAGTTCGTTAAAATCATTAAAAGATGTTAACTAAAAGGAATCAAACTTTTTTTCTTTCTTTTTTCCTTTCGATGATAATGATAATTGTAGGCAGTAACTGAAACTGTTGCAATAGTAGGCAGCGAAAATCTTGATCCTCTATGGTTCTATCGATTATTTGATTAGAATTAAATAAATTATATTGGAACATACAAATTTGTTCTTCTATAATAAATCTGTTTAACCTGAACAAGCTGATTAGAGGAACAAACAACTGAAGAATCAGCTGCTATACAGTGCACTTCAAATCTGAATCATCAGTGGTCAAATCTGAATTATTCACATAATGATTCAATTTTTGGGGGATATATTTAAAATTTTATTGATTTGCTTTGCTCATAAATTGTGTTCCTCTTTAAGATTTTGTTGGGCTGCAAATACTGCAAAAACTCGTCAAATATAGAGACAGAAATTTTTATGAGTTACGCGCGTAAATGTTGCATAATTGTTTTATGTACACTCTCGCGTTGTGCTCATACCCCGCCATATCTTTGCTCACTTTTTTATTATTTTTTAAGCATCTTTGACACTTTGGAGCTAAAAACTTCTTACCATCTAGCAGTGAAAAGTGCAACGTCAACGCCTTAAACATTTATGTGCGTGTGTGTTATGTGTGTGTGTTATGTGCGGGTGTAGTTGGTTGAAAGGATATATTTTATTTTAATTCCTTTATTTATAACATAAAAACAATAACGTAAGAATATACAATGTTTTCTATCGGACTGCAGGCATAATACGAAACAATTTTTGCGGGACGTCCCAGGGGGAATTGCTTCGGAAAAACGTGTTGCTAGCATACTTATCCGTTTCTTGCGCGTTCCTCTTGTCTGAGGACTTGACAGACCACACCCGCAAAGCCGCATACTGCGTCCCAGATCGCCGATTTTGCCAGCATAGCTGTGACCAAGTTGTCAGGTGAAAGGGCAGTGTTGATCAGGTCTGCCACCCTTTGTCGATCGTTGTGGAACCTGACGCATTCAAACAAGATATGTCTTGCGTCTTCGACTGTGCTGCTGCCGCATACCAAGCAAAAGGGTACATGCTCATGCCCAAACCGGTGCAGATATGATCTGCAGCATCCGTGACCTGAAAGCAGTTGTGTGAGTTGGAAGGAAACTTGCCCATGTTTTCTCTCCGTCCACTCCGTTACGTTTGGGATGAGGAGATGCGTCCACCTTCCCTTGCTAGAGTCATCCCAGCGTCTTTGCGAAGTCACAAGACTCCGATTACTCGCCTCAGAGATGGCCTCTTTTTTGGGTGTGCCGCGGCTGACAGCTACGGCGATCGCCTTGGCTTCATCGGCAAGTAGGTCGATTGGGATCATACCCGCAATTACCAACGCAGCGTCCTCCGAAACGGTCCTGAAAGCGCTGCACACTCGAAGTGCGCATAGACGATATGTGGCTTTAATGCCTCTGCTGTATGACGGGACGTGAATAGCTTGCGACCATACTTGCGCTGAATACAATATCACTGACTTTAGCACACTCGCTAGCAGCAGCCTGCGCTACTGTTTCGGGCCTCTGGTATTTAACATGATTCGGGACAAGGCCTGCCCAGTACTCGCCGCCTTGGTATATACGTGATTCAGATGTTCCCGAAAGCATAGACGAGTGTCTATCCATACGACCAGGTAACGTATAGCCCGCTTTGAGACAATCGCAGATCCGTCTTCTAGTATCCTAGCAACTTCCACTGTCTTCCTACTACTAATAAGCACCGCCTCCGTTTTTAACACTGCCAGTGAGAGACCGACTGAGTGAAGTCAGTTCGTAATTTTTTCATCGCGCAGGATGCAAACGCTTCAGTCGTCGCAAGATCCTTGGCTACGATCACTAACGCCACGTCATCTGCGTATCCGATGGTTTCGCATCGTTGTGGTAGAGGGATCCTCAGAATGCCGTCGTACATTCTGTTCCACAGTAGCGGGCCCAATACGGACCCTTGTGGAACCCCGGCAGAAATGTGGCGACTGTCGCAGCCCTCATCTGTGTTGAATCGCAGCACTCTCCCATCAAAATAACTCCGTATGATGGCTTGCAGGTATACCGTCGCTTCCAGCCTACACACCGAGCCCAGGATGCAGTTCCAGTCCGCTGTGTTGAAGGCGTTCTTAACGTATATTGTGACGACCAGGCAGTATTTTTTAGAGCCGCCCTTCCACCGGGAGCCCTCGATTGCATTTGCAGCAATATTAACTACTTTGCTGATTGCATCTATCGTCGACCTTGCCTTCCGAAAGCCGAATTGGTTTTCCGAGAGGCCATTGCTCCTGCTGATTAGATCGTTTAACCTAGTGTTGATTAGTCCTTCCAGGACTTTGCCGACTGTGCCTATTAGACAAATCGGCCTGTAGGAGGATGCTATGTCAGGTGGCTGCCCCGGCTTTGGCAGCAATACCAGTTTTTGAACTTTCCACTGCGATGGAAAAACTCCCTACAATAAGCATTTTTTAAAGGTTTCAACAAATGCTTCTGGGAGTAGCGTCATAGCCAGTTTGACTGCACGATTCGGCAATAAATCCGGGCCTGGGGCCTTACCGGGCTTAAGCGATTTGGCTGCGACTAAAATTTCTTCTGTGGAGACTGCTTCGATGGTAGAAAGCCTTGCAGGTGCGTTGGGCGATGCGCTAAAAAGGTTTGATCGGCTTGGAAAGAGAGCGTCGACTATTTTTTTGAGGTCTGCGGCACGTGTTTGCGCGGATTGCCGGTTTGCATGGATACGTTTTACTACTAGTTTATAGGCCTTACCCCAGGGGTCGTGCTCAGCTGAGACACACAGATTGAGGAAAACCTCTTTTTTGCCTGCAAGGATGGCCTTCTTCAGGGATTTTCTCGCTTGGCTAAAAGTGGAGTGCATCTGTGGCCAGTTTACGTCCAGCCGCTTCCTTGCCCTTTGGTAACGCCTTCTTTCGGTTAGGCAAGCATTCCACCAGAAGACTGGTTGGAGATGTTTATTGAATGGTCTGGAGCGGGCCATACTCGCATCGCAGGCTGATGCCAGCATGCCACATAGCTGGTCTGCCATGCCTTGAGCAGATCCCGCAGCCAGCGTCGCATCGTAAATTGCAGCTGTAAATGCCTGGGTGTTAAGCGTGTCAGCTTTATATGGTAATTCCACTGCCTGGGTACGCGTCTGTTGTGGTCGAGCTGCCTGTCCAAGGGAAAAAATGATGGCCTCATGGTCGCTGGCTGTGTAGTTGTCATCCAGCCGCCATGCAGCAAATCTCGCCAAGCTGTTGAACGTGTTGCGAGAGCCGCAGTTTAGAAGTGCGACGTCTAATGAGGCTAGCGACTCTAGAACGGCGCGCCCGCGAGCATTTGTTATGCTGTTGCCCCATTCTTGGGCCCACGCATTGAAGTCTCCAGCTATTACGAACGGGCTGTGCGCTCTCGCGTCCGCCGCTAGTTCGTCCAGCGATTCGCAGAAGTCCAGATAGTCTAGACTAGGCGGGAAATAGCAGCTGTAGATCCACTTGCCGTTTATTAAGGCTCTGACAAAATGCCCGCCTGCTAGCCTCGAACGCAGTTGTGGGACTGCCACATGCCCAAAGCACGGCCTTGCCGGAATTACTGCATATCCAATTCTCAGCAGACATCCTACGAAAAAGCTCACTTATGATTGCCACGTTAGACCTCGTTTCGCGCACCCGCTGCTTCAGCAGCTCGTGAACCGCTTCGCAGTGATTCAAGTTTAATTGGATAAAATTAAACATGGCGTTTTCGTGGGGCCGGCTTCTCTTGCCCGCTTGCATTTGCGGATGGACACCTAAGGCTGCCAGCTATATGTGCCCGCTCGGTGACACCTCTGGCTGCGCATAGGCAACAGTTGGCTGCGCAGTCTCTTATTTTTGGTCCTTGCTGCCACATTTTAAACACCAATTTTTCCTGTCAATCGGGTCTTGACATCGAGCCGCTGCGTGCCCAAATGCCAGGCATCTGTAGCATCTGGTTGCGTCCTGGTTGAGTCTAACTCTGCATACTCAGTAGCCGATCTTTAGCTGCCCCGCTTTCAAAATTGGTTCTGCCACGTTTGCCGGAAGGCATAGAATTGCCTTTTGGGATCCGCCATAGGAAGGACGCAAGCTTTTGATATCATCCTCTGTCACCTTTAGACTTAGCTGCATCAATACTGCATGGCATATTTCTGCTTTGGTGGCCTCTTCATCCATTTCCAACACGTCCAATCTGACAAGATTTGCCAACGATTTAGCCTCGACTTGGCCTTCAAGTGCTGTGTCGATGTCCTGCTGTATCTTGCTGACATTTTCAGCGCCGACTTGGTTTAACTCTAGCAAGAGTTCGCCTTTTGCGGTACGCCTCACCTTTTGTGCGCTATCGCCAACAGCCTGCAACTTTGCATCCTGGCTTCTGGTCACCAGCTTCAACATATCGCTGTATGACATGCCGCCCTTGCTTTGTACCAGAATAGCGGCAGGCCGCTTTTTCGGAACTGCTCGCTTTGCCGGTTTAGGTGCCACTATTTGCCAGTCAGTACTGTGCCGCTGCTGATGCTGCTGGGCTTGCTACCTTTGGTTTTGTTACTTTGCGGACCTCTGGCACATTTTCCGATACCTCTACTGTTGGTTCTGCTTCCACACCGTTGATGTGTGTTGCAACAAAGACGCTGATTGCTTCGTGCAATACCTTTAGCCTAAGGAACTGACGCCTTAGTTTGTCATTTATATGACGTTGCCGCTTTACCTCGCCCTTAGAGGCATCTTCCACTTGTTTCTCCTCATCGGAGTTTTTCAAAGGGCTGGTGGCTTCGATTATATGCTGCAACAGGGATCCCATTTCCTCGATTTCATCATCAATCGTGACGCTGTTGCCTTGACTTGGCTCTTTTCGGAAAATTTCCGCCTGGGGAACCTGCCTCCTTTCTGACTCGCTTTGCTGGGGCATGCAAAATACTCGTATGGGCGCCTGCCGACAGAGTTGTCGTAGCCGCCGGTGACGCTGCTAAGCCGCTCTGCAGTGCCACAATCGATCCATTTGCTCTTGCGCTGCTATTGGCGACATCAGCTTCTGCTGTGACAGGTCGCACCATGGGAGAGTTGCTCTTTGGGGCAACAGCTGCTTTGCTCTGTGGCGGCGGGGAGCGTAACATCGCTCCACACTGTGGCTGAGCAACCTCGCCTGTATTGTCTTCAAGGTCGAAAAAATTGACAAGGGGGGTGTGGCAAGTACAGAATAAGTTATTGACTACTTGAGTAAACAGATACAACTACAAAGTTAATGAATATAATTTAATTTAATTTAATTTATTTCAAGTGGCTGGCGGCACAGCCGGGGATCGAACCTGGGCCCACGGCCAGGTGGCCGCTTGCTTACCGGCACCGCTAGCGATCAGTTGTTCGCCGCGAGGCCGAAAAGTCTGCTATAAACTGCTGGAGCTTGGCTTAGGGGAAGAGGGGAGCTTAAAAGCTCGGGTTGTTGCGGTGCAAAAGCTCTGCTCGTCGATGATGGGTCTCCAAGAGCGGCTTGGCAGGGCCGGCAGTCAGCTGGCAACCACACCACTTTTAGTTTTATTTTCCCTTGTGTATGTTTCCTGTTCCGGCTCCTCTTTGCTGCAATCACCTCACCACTACGCAGGCAACGGCGAAAGTCGGGAAACAGAGGGGGCGTCCACCGTTCCCCTCTGGCCACCAACGACAGCGGGGATTCTTGAAAAGATTCCAGATCACAGAGACCAGGAGGGATGGGTAACAGAAGCACCGTGAGTAGCGCTGCACGTTTAATGGAAATACCACTTAATAACTCTTTTGTAGGATAAAAGACGGGTTTAAACGCGACCAAAAACAGAGAGCGACGACCAGCGACGTATATCCCTCTATTCGTGTCTCGGTTGAAACGATATATGTGTGTGTGTGTGTGTGTGTGTTTTTTTATTTCCATTTAATACCTCAGTTTATACTATATACAATGCATCGTTTAACAAACATGAACAAACAAAAGAAACATATACTTGGGGTAGACTTTAAATCTGCTGTCCTTTGTGGAACGGCGTAGAGGCAGTGCTTCGCAAAGGTGTTGGAAGAGCTTAGAGTGCGCCCGATCGTTGGCGTTCAGCTACACGCAGGCTGCGCATAACCATGCCTACAAAAGCGTTGATGGCGTTCCAATTGCTTGGACTTGCCATCATTTGATCTGTAAAGTTTCCCAGGCATAGTGAATTGCCAATATTAGTAGTTAAGTTTTGCCGTTCTCTGGCAAAGAGGCTACAGGTAAACAGCACATGGTCTGCGTATGACGTCCCGACTAATGTCGGGAGTAAGGCGATGCGTCCATCTTCTCCACCTTCTCAGATTGGTTCCAGCGAGATTGCCAAAGTGTTAGGGTTTCGTTTTTGGCCGCCACACGAGCGTCGCGACGCTCGTTTTTACTTATTCCTCTAGCCACTTCATTTAAGACGGTTGCCTGTTCCTTCACAAGCAGATCAATTGGTGCCATTCCTGCTATTACTAATGCCGCATCATCCGAGACTGTGCGGAATGCGCTGCATACTCGTAAAGCGCAGAGGCGATATGTTGATCTAATGCCTCTGCTATAGCTCGCAATGGTCATGGCGTGCGCCAAAATTGGTGCTGCATATAATATTATTGATCTGGTCACGCTCATCAATAACATGCGTCTCTCCTGTTTGGGTCCTCTCGTGTTTAACATGATGCGAGAGAGAGCCCGCATCGATTCTAAAGCCTTAAGCTGGAGGTGTGTGAGGTGCTCACGGAATGATAGCCGGGTATCTATCCATACTCCGAGGTATCGTATGGCTATTTTGTTTCGATGGTAGTACCTTCTACCTGTATTTTCGCAGTTTCGACCCTTTTCCTGCTGTAGATAAGCACCGCCTCGGTCTTGTGGGCAGCCAGAGTCAAGCTTACTGAGCTCAACCACTCTGTAATTCGGATCAATGCCTTGTTTGCAGATTCTTCGACGTTATGCAGCTCTTTTGAGACAACCACTAGTGCGACGTCATCTGCATATCCCACAACTTTGCACCCTTGGGGCATGCTGACACACTGCGTACTTCTGGTCCTGTTGAGGTGGCATATCGCAATTGCCTATCCGCGAATAGCTCCAAATAATGGGTTGGAGGTATGCGGGGACTCTGAAGTGGCTTATGGAGTCTAAAATGCATCCCCAATCTTACCACTAAGCAATACTTCTTCTTACCTCCCTTCCACCGGACGCCATCTACAGCGTTCGAGGCAATATTTGCGACTTTATTTATTGCATCGGTGGTAGAATGCGCCTTCAGAAATCCATATTGATATGGGGATAGATCACCTCCAGCATGAATCGCGTCATTCAGCCTATTCGGGCCTGGGGCCTTTTTGTGCTCGAGACACCTGGCAATAGCGAGAACTTCGACGCATGTTACAGGTTCAATTTCGTAATGTTCAACTAGAACTGGGCAACTCTGAGAGCGTTACAATCCTGGTCGGAAATAGGTGGTCTACTACCTTGGCTGCCTCCTCGTATTCAAGCGGTGCAGTCTTCTTGTTGCTGTAGATGCGTTTAACTACGATCTTATATGCCCGCTCTTTTCCTGGCCACGCTGTACTCTTTATGGAGCTGTGTCCATGAACCATCCGTCCTTCTTCTCGCTCTTGTGTAGCGCCGCCTTGCTGTGATACATTTCCGGGGAATGTCACCAATGTCGCCGCTCCACCAGAATACAAATTGATGATGTCTTCTATAATTCTTTATTTGCGTCATGCTTGCACTGCAGCGTCCAGGTTGCTATAGAGCTTTTCGCCCATCACGCCAGCCGAGTTCCGCGAGAATTGGGCCCTCTCAATTAATGATGAAAATGCCTGCACGTTCAATGTTTCGGACTTGTATCCTTTATCGATGCTAGAAAGTCTTGCAGGTGCAAGTTGTGCTTCCCCGACAGAAAAATATATGGCTTCATGGTCGCTTGCATTATATACATTAGCAATTGCCCAGCTAGTTGACCTATAAAGACTATCACTGACGAAAGTCAGGTCTATTACTGAGCCAAGTCCCGCTCTATTGAAGGTATTTTGGGATCCTACGTTAAGCAAAGCTATATCAAGTGTTGCAAATGCCTCTAAAAGCGCTCTCCCTTTGGCATTGGTTAGACTGCTACCCCATTCAACAGCCCAGGCGTTGAAGTCCCCAGCTATAATAACTGGACTGCGGGTACGTGCGTCTGCCGCGAGATCGTCTAAGGCCTCACTGAAGCTTTGGATGTTCAGACTTGGTGGCAAGTAGCAGCTGTAGACCCAGTGGCCGCTTATGTTTGTCCTGACATAGTGCTCCTTGTTTAGCACGGAACGCTGCAGTAGTGATGGCGTTCCACAAGCCCAGATCTCTGCTTTCCCAGAAATACTGCAGGACCAGTTATTTCCAGTTCTGGCCTTAAATGGTTCGCTTATAATGGCTATGTCTGTTCTAGACTCACCCACTGTCTGTGATAGCAGCTCATGGGCTGCCCAGCAATGATTTAGATTAAGCTGGATAACTTAATCATCATTATTGTGTTTACGGGTCTCGTTGGATGACCGCCCGTTTGCGGAGGGGCATCTCTGACTGCCAGCTACGTGTGAGAGTGCAGTCAGTCCTTCTGCTGCACATAGAAAACAATTGGCCTCATTACAGCAGTCCAGAATTTTATGACCACTTGTTCCGCATTTTAAGCACCAGCCACTTCTGTCAACGTCACTATTACATTTGGCAGCGTCGTGACCAGTTCTTAGGCACTTGTAGCATCTAACTGAGGCATTATTAATTCTGATTCGACACACTAACCATGCCACTGTAATCTTATTGGCCTTGAGGATTGTCTCTGTGGTTGTTGCCGGAACCAATATGAGCACTTTCTGGGTATCAAGGTATGATGGACGGAGACTGTTTAAGAATAAACATCGTGTTCATCTGAAGCGGCTTCACCAAATCAGATGCACTAAAGAAAATGTAATACAACTGTACTTTGGCACAAACAACTAACCTAGCATATGACTAGAATTACAATCAGCCACACGCGTTGTGGGAAAAACACTTGTAATTGTAAACTAACCCAAACGATCACGACGGCAGGATGTCAAGTGGCCGACGCCGTGCCCAAAATAATAATAATTTTTCAACCCCCGAATGCGTGGGTGTGAGTTGTACGAGAATAAGATCTCCTTAAGAACAATTGTTACCTCCTAGAGCCTAAGATTTCCTATATAAACTCCGTACTTTAGTAAATAAAATCAGTTCATATTTTGAATTCAACGAATGAAGATTGGGTTATTTTCCTTCTCTCCGGGAATCCCTATTCAGAGACTTTTGACAACTCCTGGCTCTAGATCAATTTTCAACTTGGTAGAAAATGCTGCTACTATCTCTTCTACGGTTGTCTCGTTTTCTAGGTCCAGTATTTCCAGCCTTATATTATCTGTGAGAGCGCGAGTTTCGAACTTGGCGCCCAGCACATTGCCAATATCTTCTTTTAGCTTATGAAGGTTATCTGTTCTTCCCTTACTTAGCTCGAGGAGTAAGTCGCCATTCGCTGTGCGCCTCACCTTGGTAACATTTCCTCCAACGGCTTTAATTTTTTCATCTTGGCTTCTGGTTACCATTTTGAGCATATCGCTATATGAGACCCCTTCAGTGTTATGCAGAATAATAGCATCTGGTCTATGCTTTAACTGAGACCTTCATTTTGCTTTAGACTCCACAGTTTTCCATTCAGGGAGAACTTGGGGAGCTAAAGCTTTCTGATGTGCATTGTTCTGGATCTTATTTGCCCGTGTACCTTTGTGCGAAGCTTTTCGGTCTGCCAATTTTGTCCTGCTGCTTTCTTGTGTGTCCACTGTGTCTGCACATTCATGGTATTCTCCTTTTTTTTGAGGATTGCCAATGCTGAGAGCGCAGATTTGTTTAACGGAAAGACTCGCTGGGCTTGGTCCTTCATGTCATTGTTTACATATCTGGCGTTTCGCAGTGCTTTAGCTAGCCCACCTGACTTTTTCACCGTTGACAGGAGTAGAGTACCTAGGTCTTCGTTTTCGGGATCAACTGGTTTCCATATTGCGTTCATCTGATTCGGCTGCTGTGGGGCGGCATCTTCGTTGGGGTCGAGCGACCAAGCGGTTGGAGTTGACCATTGGCTCGGCTGATCTGGCGGTATTAAGACCCGCCGGGCAGAAGCCCTTTCCCCATCCTCTTCGTACTCCATTTGGCTGCCCGGCATTGCCATAGCGGCAGGGGCCAATGCTGGCAGGGGCTGAAGCCGTTATCAATCTAAATATCGAGTTTAGCAGTAGATTCGAAATTTAGAAAATTTTAAAAAATTCCAACGATCGCCAAGTAGTGCAGCCTGAAAGTATGCACCGCTTATGTACGCGTGAGGTAATAAAGATATTTTGCAATTATTTTTAGAGAAAATGGGCGTGGCATCTCGGCTCCAAGGCCAAAAAACCGTATTTTGCCCAAAAAAGTATGCTAAGTATCTCTTTCAACATAATTCTTTTCATACAACCGTTGTGATTTTAATATTTTCTTAAAATTTAGGGCCAAGATTTATAGAAAAATCTAGAAAATGTTCTTAAAGTTGATCAATATCATTATCAGCATAAGTAATTTAGACACTTTAAGCAAGCAACTGCTTCTGTCGGTCGTTAAATTAGTGAAATGCTATTTTCTAGGCTTAAAGCGAAAATCAAGGGATCTGAACATCCACTTTAATACGGAAAGTGATTTTAGATATGCGATTCTGTTGTTCTTCTTGGCGTGACGTAGCCACCAGGAACTATGTATCCTTACCGCTTTCGGTAGCTAACATTATTTTCTGATTCGTTCTCCTCTTTGTGTATGCATAAATGAGACATTAAAGTTGCGCAATCGATTTTTGTGTTGTAATTGGAGCTATTCCCTATTATTCAAAAGGTCGTTTGCTTCTGCCATCTAAAAAACTGAACTTAAAAACATTCAACTGGTCCTAAATGTTTTGGTACAAAAAAAAAAAAAAACGCCCACTATTTACTTATAATTTTGCATCCAATACACCTAGAGCACTATACACTGCATGCTTCTGCAACCTATAAACATTAACTCCATATACTTAATTCCTAATTCGTTGTTTCCTGCTATATTAAAATCTCGTCCATATGCAGGAATTTGAGGTTATGTGCTAAAAAGTTAAATTGCAAAAAAAGTGGTTATTTGAGGATATTGAGACTTTTATATTTTAAAAAGAATTTATTATTCTATCCAATAGTAAAAGTTTTAGACTGGACACTGGTAAACATTTTTTTAAAACTCTTCCTAAAGTTGAGATTTCGTAACAAGTTTTGTCTTTGAGAGTCGCTCAGAATTAGCCAGATTTTAAGAAACACACCTACATTTATAACAAAACAAATCTACTTACACATAGTACAAATCCGACTTTTTCAATTGCATCTTCAGTTTTATCTATAACATCTTTCTTTTAAAAGTTATATACACTCAAAGTCAAGCAACAATTTGCACCAAATGAAAACAGTTTTGTTTTGTTCCCAACACTTGTTTTCGACAGCGTTATTCTCACCAGTGTTGAAGAATTTTGAAAAAGCTAGTATGCAGAAATATTATTTGATATTTTATCTATAAATTGTTTTATCTATAAATTGGCATCAGAATGTTTGGGTTTCAAAAACTTTTAAAAATTGACTTAAGTGCAGTGTAGGGCACCGGCAGTGAAGGTAAACCAGGTGGAGTAGTGGCTCCCGATTGAGCCGCAGGTGTTTGGGTACGTAGCACCACCCAACCTAACCTCGCTAACCTCTGGTTAACAAGTGTGCATATTTTCAGATCACAGGAAGCTCCTTTATTTGACGAGATTTCAGAACGACTTGGACTACGCGACCGTACTTGGTGAGAAGAAATCTGTGTGTGTGTTTTTTTTTTTTTTTTTTTAATTCCATTTATTATTCATATGTACATAACAACATATTAACGTAACATATAAAGAAAAGAGTATAATAACAATAAATTATGTTGTCACAAAGAACAGTACAATACACGTGAGGTTAGAGGGGGAGGTGGATACAAATACAGGGTCAAGCGGGACTACTTTTAGGTACTGCTTCATAAGCTCCTTCATCACCACCGACGCGAAAGTGCTGACGGCATCCAGGCTCGGGGATCATCGACATCAGCCTGGTCAGATTTTCCAATGATGCGCGATGCCCCATTGCACACTCCAGGGAAAATCTTGCCGCTTCAAACCTTCAATGCAGCAAAATATGCTCGGCGTCTTCGGGTATTCCGCTGCCGCACCAGGTGCATTCGTACAAAGTTTCGTGGCCGAACCTCCTCAGATATATCCTGAAGCAGCCGTGACCACTTAGCAATTGGGTCAGGTAATGGTTTACCTCGCAGTGCTTACGCAGAACGCGCTAATATCAGGGATGAGCTTGTGCGTCCACCTTCCCTTGGTCGAGGTGTCCCAACGTTCTTGCCACCTCCGCATGCTTTGTTGCCTCGCTAGGCTGCGCGTTGCTCCCGGCCCATTTGAGCTACCTCCTCGTCTGGCCTTGGCGACTGCCTCGATGATCGCTGCCTGTTCGTCGATCGGCATTATTCCTGCGATGACGAGCGCCGCTTCATCCGAGATCGTGCGGAATGCACTGCAGACTCTTAGAGCGCTTAGCCGGTGGGTTGCTTCGAGACCTCGTCGGTAGCTTTTCACCTTCATACCGTCGATCCACGCTGGTGCCGCGTATAGGGCCGTCGATGTGGTGACGGTAGAAAGCAGTAGCTGTCGTCCCTGCGGCCGCGCGTGTTCAAGAGGATGCGCGATAGAGCGTGAGCGGATTTGGCTGCTTTTTCTCCAGCGTGTTGAAGATGCTCCCTAAATCTGAGCCTAGTGTCCAGTAGAACGCCGAGATATTTAATGGCCTTCTTGGATTCTATCACAGCGCTGCCCACCTGTACTTTCGCAGTTTCCACAGCCTTCCTGCTGCCGATAAGCACTGACTCCGTCTTGTGAGCTGCCAACTGGAGGCCGGCGGCCTGGAGCCACTGCTCGACGGCAGTTTGATGGCGGCATTCGAGCGTTCCTCAACTTCCTTGACGGTCTTGGCGACCACGGCAAGAACTATATCGTCCGCGAACCCTGTGATGTGGGTGCCAGGCGGAAACTTCAGTCCTAAGACTCCGTCGTACATCGTGTTCCAAAGTATAGGTCCCAGTACCGAGCCTTGGGGTACACCTCCAGACACTGTCCGCACTACTGGGCCATCATTAGTGGTGTAGCAGATGGTCCTTCCTTGAAATATTGTCGCACGCAACTAAGGAGGTAGCGTGGGACTCCAAAGGCTAATGCGACTAGGATACGGCTCCATCTGGCCGAGTTGAAGGCGTTTCTTATGTCTAGGGTGGTTACCAGACAATATTCCTTTGACCCCTCTTCCATCTAACACCGGCGATCGCGTCCGCCGCAATGTTAACCGTTGTGGACTTAGCCTTCCGGAAACCGAACTGCTGCTCCGAAATTCCTTCGTTGGCTTGGATGGCTGAGCGAAGCCTTGCGCAAATGAGGGACTCCAGGACTTTGCCTGGCGTGTCCAGGAGGCAGATCGGTCTGAACGAAGACGCTTTGAGCGAAGTTTTCCCTTGCTTCGTTAGCAGAACTAGGTACTGTTTTTTCCATCTGGATGGAAAGGCACCTTCCCTCAGGCAACTGTTGTACAAGTCCACAAAGGACTCAGCCTGTAAAGAGACCGCGATCTTCAGTATTTGGTTGGGGATTCCATAGGGTCCCGAATTCCTCTATTCCTCTATGTGTGGGTGAATGCTCTATATGCAAGCGCTTCACGACAGTCTGGTACGTCTTTCCCCATGGGTCCTGCTCTGC